>NW_015633236.1:91383-138451 GCF_001515625.1 Sinocyclocheilus rhinocerous
GCTCGTTCTAACACGCCCCCACATATCTACCTCACTATGTGGAAATATTTGCATAATGCGGCCCAAATGTGCACGCAAAGAAAGAAGGCGTGGTTTCAGGAACAGCAGTAGTGTTGATGCAGCCATGTCAGTGCGAAAGACAGATTTCAGCTGTCTTAACCGTGGCTTGTGTACTGCAAACACATACCAGCTTCATCACTGTGTCTGTCATGCGACTCTGTTGCCCTTTCGGGCTTGAACTGATGGTAAAACTAACGACATTATTAACTGTCTTGATATTTACTTTGAAAGCTTGAAGCTCGCGATTATGGTAAGGGGTGTTACATTTCCGACGCATGCTTGTGGTGTTCGGCCAATCACAATGCACTGGGTCAGTTGGCCAATCAGAGCAGACTGCGCTTGTCGGAAGGAGGGGGCTTTGTTGAAAACGATGTGTTTGAGAGAGGCGGGGCATAAAGGACCTTCAATAATGTACAGTATTTTAAAAATAATGTGTTTTTGAACATTAAAGCATGTCAACATATTCTGTTACACCAAATACACAAAATAATGATCTTTAAAATAGCATCATATGACCCCTTTAAAATAAATGTGTTTATTTTAATATATTTTAAAATGCAATTTATTCATGTGATGAAAAAGCTGAATTTTCAGCAGCCATTACTCCAGTCTTCAGTGCCACATGATCCTTCAGAAATAATTTTAATATGCTTACATGATACTGACTCTTCAACCCTAAAGGGAACAGCCCCCTTACAAGCTCTTAAATCAAGTAGCAGATGCTGTATAGCCCATCACTCTCATTCCAGTAAGTTCATCAATCACATCATGATTTAAATATACTTCCACTACTGGAGGAACCTTATAAAGTACCTCTTCTAATTTATTGCCAATACAGCTGATGTCGAATTTCAAAGCTCTCAATGCAGGCTTTCCATACCTGATTCTGCACTCTAACATCGGTAAATGCACATGAGCTATTCATGAAGCAATACTGAATACACACCTGGCGTGTGACGTTTAACAAATGCCCCTTTAGAACAACAGATCTCATATTTACCTAACAACAAGCTCAAGCGACGTGCCAGGCTATGAATAATCTGATTGTGCTGTTAATATTCATTAGTGCATCAAGGGTCAGAAGTGGCATAGATTAACATTTTGATAAGGTAAATAGTCCTTCATTTACAAAGTAATCACTGTAGGTGATTTGAATGCCTGATAGATGCTTAATAAAGTTTGTGGTACAGTGTGTGGTGATGAGTATCTTATATTCTCGACACAGGCATTACTAATGCCGAGTTCACACTGCACGATTTTCAAACTCGTCGGATCGCCGTTGTTTTCACACTGCGTGACTATCTGGAGTAGCATTCAGTTGCTGCTGTATTCACATTGCACGATGGATCGGCGACAGGGGGTTTCACATTGCATGACTTCACAATAGGAAGAATCGCCGACAGCTCTGTCTGGTCCGCAAACTACATTTCACAACAAAACACACGCGAGAAGTGATAAGGAAATAACGCGAGAACCCGCGTGCGTCAGACCGGAGTTCTCCAAATATTTCACGGGC
Organism: Sinocyclocheilus rhinocerous; assembly: GCF_001515625.1. NCBI lineage: Eukaryota > Metazoa > Chordata > Actinopteri > Cypriniformes > Cyprinidae > Sinocyclocheilus > Sinocyclocheilus rhinocerous. Next base: position 92,960 of record NW_015633236.1, read on the forward strand.
GTCGGCGACGCATCGGCGATTCCCTCAGATCGCGTCTTTGATAATTCACACTGCGTGATTGTCACTCACGTGAACGAGCACCGATTTTCCTCCGATTTCGGGCATTTGTCGGCGATTTCGCAAAACCTGTCGGCGAGTGAAAAATCGGGCTAAAATCGTGCAGTGTGAACTCGGCATTTAAGGCTCATCTATGTCAAAGGAATGTGAGCACAGTCACCTGTGATGCATTATTTTCTATATTCATAAATATTTAACAAAAGCAATATGGATAAGTACAGCCAGTAGAGTTTTGATTATTCAAAGATAGGGAGAAGATAGGCAGTAATTGGTTACTAAAATTGGTGATTTCATTGACATTTTCATAAATACCATGTGACTGTAACTGCCAAAGCATTACTATTCAAGCACTAAAGCTAAACTTCAAGTTCTTTATTGGCATCAACGGTTCCTTGAAGAACCTTTCACATCCATGCACTTCTAAAAATTAAGGTTCTAAAAGGGTGTTTTCACAGTGCTGCCATAGAAGAACCCTTTTTGGTACCCCCAACAACCTTTCAGTTAACATTTCTTAAAACAACCATTTTAGTGTGAAGAACATTTTACAAATCTACAGAAGCTTTTTCCACTCTAAAGAACCTTTTGTGAATTGAAAAGGTTCCATGGATGTTAAAGGTTCTTCATGGAACTATTGATTCCAATAAAGCACCTATTATTTTATTTTAAGAGTGTGGTACCTTTCCACAAAATGTTCTTTATAGTGGGAAAAGGTTCTTTGGATTATCAAAATGATTATCAAAACTTTTCTTTTAGTTCTTTTAAGAACTATTGGTTACACTTTATTTTAAGGTGTCCTTGTTACAGTGTAATTATACATTTAAGTACTGAGTAATATTAATCAACTACATGTACTTACTGTATATGGTTAGGGTTAGGATTAGGGTTTGGCTTAGGGTTACTTGCATGTAATTATGCATAATTTATTGTTATTATAATAACAAGGACATTAAAATAAAGTGTTGCTGAACAATTCACTGAAAAGCTCTTCGGGGAACCCAAAATGGTTCTTCTATGGAACTGTTGTAAAAATCCACCTTTTGAAACCTTTATTTTTAATAGCATTTGCTACCACAGCTGTCACTAAATACAGAATGGTTTAATTTCAAAACTGCCTGTTCATTGGATAGTCTTTCCATCTGATAGGGTGTGTGTGTGTGTGTCTTTAAAGAGCTCCTGTGTGGGCTAGGATCACTGTCAAAGGACAAGTGCTTCAGTTTAGCAGTGGCACAAGCTGACAAGGAAAATAGCCACTGGTTTATATGAGATCGAGAGAGAGAGAAAAGCAGAAAGGGAGAGTAAATGGTGGGAAAAGTAGGATCTGACAATGCCCATCAATCATAAATACACATATAGCCTATACAAGTAACCTCCACGGCTGACTGCAGTGATGCCCACAAGCAGCACTCTCCAACATAAAGTGACAGCTTGTCGCTCTCATTATACTACCATGTGCTATTGGGCCAAGCAGGCTGCAACACACAAACATCCCCGCTTAAAATCCAACTGACCTTAATTCAGTATTTTTGTGTGGTTCTTCAGTAAAAATATCTAAAGTTAAACATCCTTAAAATAGGATAGATTTTCTTGAAATTGTAAGATATTTATGACTTTTAAATGTAAACCTCACAAATTTTTGTTAGGTGTGCACCTTAAAAAATTTAAATAATATTTAATAAAGTATAAAGTAATTCTGTTAATTAATAAATCTGGTTGGATTGATTCACATGAGCTATATTCACATTAAAAATGCACTGTCAATTCAAGTTTGTGTCTATGTGTGTTAATTCAATTTTTTACCACAAGGCTGAAAAATGCAACACTCAAGATAAGATTTAGCGTTCTTACCTCTGGTGGTCTCATCTTCAATGGGCTGCTTGAAGACAGTGATGTCTTTAAAAGTGCAGAGGAATAGGACCACCTTATCGTTCTCATTCCTGATGGGGGCCACCTGCATGTAGAGCCACACAGGGGTTCCTGACAGCACCGGATGAACACAACGAGAGAGGAGAGAGGGCGGGATGAAAGGAAAGTAAAGTATGAAAAGTGGTACGTGAAAAGAAGCGAATCGAGGGTATAAAAGAAGTCATGACCAGGAGGATAAAAGACATGGATGAAAATGATGAGAATGGTGAGGGAAAGTGAAAGTGACAGAGGGGTTAAAGGAAGGGAAGGTGTCGAATAAATGATAATGAGATTATGGTGGCAAATAAAGATTGCAGGAGAAAGACAGGGATTGAGAAAAAATAGGGAGACAGGAAGATCATTGAGACCAAGGTTCTCGGTTCACCCGTATGAGAAATATACTGTGTAACCCGTGTGCCTAATGGGGCATTACATCTGAGCAAAACAGGACAGCTTTATCTTATAGAGGCTACATGAGAACATTTATCTTTATAGTAGCTGCATTAGAAAAATTCAAGAGCGGACAGGATGCAATTGTGTCCAAAATGCAAGATGCCTTGAGGTGTAAATGATCAAATAACTCAGCAAAGAAGGTACGTTTTTTGGGATGGGCATGAGTAGCCGATGATCGGTCATGATCATAAATTACGTGACTGTTAACAGAATCCGGATAAGGAGAGTAAGGGAATAAGAAGAGTGCGCGCACACACACAGACACAACTCGACAGCTAAACCAAGTGCAACTGAATGGAACAGAACAGGTTTTTCAGACTCTCTAAAATAACTGTTTTTAACTCGTTACAGCGTATTGTCAAACTGTGGGATCTTAGTTGTCATTAACGTCACACTGTATAAACAGTCAAGACATACTTCAGAAGATCTGTCTGGAATTTTCCATCATCAATCTGTAATGTGTTTGGTGACGGTGAGCTAAATTTACATGCGGAAAAAACAATCTTCAGTGTTCATTTTGATAATGGCTTGCATTGAAAAGAAAATAGAAATAAATGAAGACGATATGTGTGGAGCAAGTGGTGGTTAGTTGTTGTTGCTCATCAGGTTCTGTGCTCCTACTGGTACTTAAAAGTTGATTGCAATGGTCATTAATCGGTTGTCACTGAGCATGTCAAGCTAGCGATCAAAGAGTACAGATTTCAGCATAGGATCAGAGGAATCTTTTAGGATTTAGGCCAAAATCATACAGTGTGCACCCAAGCTTTATGTCAAAAATCTGTGAAGAAAACAGAAAGTGAACCACAGGGCAACCAAGCTAAAAAATAATATAAATAGCAATAATATATAATATAACACAATGTAACAACCAACCTGAGAAGACTAAATGACTTAAAGACACTTTTTTTCACAAAAGAAAGGAGAAAGTTTTTAGAGAAGCATAGTGGCTCTTTTGCCTCCGCTTAGCTTGTTAGGTTTTTTTCGACTTCTGATGTGGCTGGCATTGCCAATCATCGAGATTTTTTGCATTTGCGATCTGGGACAGGAGCTGAAAACTGAGCCATAAAACCGGACACTTTCTGCCGGCTGTATTGACGTTCACGCTGTGTTTGCAAATGAAGTGAATTAGTGAATTTTTTATGTAAAATCCAGACACACTTTTCAATGAGCATGTGCTGCTTGATACAGTGCCTGTATTTAAAAGAAGAAAGTTCAAAATAAACCTATATTATCTGAATACCAATAAAAAGGGGTCTATATTTTTTTATCAGTTTTATATTGATTACCAGCTAAAAATGGTTTTAAGTCAGTTATTTCTATCTTTGCTGTAGTGTGTCAGTAGGAAATATCAGATTACATTCCAAACATTCATTTTGCAATTAATTGTAATAATCTAGTGAGATTTTTGTGTGCACAAGGAACAGAACAAACTGAGACAGACTAAATCCAGAAGAACTGTGCTAACGTCTCCAAGATGCTTCAAGAGACCTACCTGCAAAGCTACCTGAGAAAGTATGCGCAAGTGCACATAGGGCAAAAGTTGCTTTAAACGCAATGGATGGTCACACCAAATGTTGATTTAATTTAGATAATAGGAGTTAATGGATAAAGAAAATCTATTTATGACATTATTTTTGACAGCATCCTCATTTTACCTAAGTGCCTAAAACATTTAACAGTACTATTGCTTTGCAGGCAGGTTTCTTTAAGCATCTTGGAGACGTTGGCACAGTTCTTCTGGATTGAGTCTGTCTCAGTTTGTTCTGTTTCTTCATGTCATTCCAGACAGACTGCATGATGATCAGATCAGATCTCTGTGTGGACCACTGGCTGTTGTCAGACTCCTTGTGCAAACAAAAATCTCACTAGATTATTACAATTAATGGCAAAGTGAATGTTTGGAAATGTAAACTGATATTTCCTACTGACACACTACAGCAAAAGATAGAAATAACTGACTTAAAATCATTTTTAGCTGGTGAAAAACTTTTTGAATTTGAAGATCAGGGTAAATTTAACTTATGTTGTCTTCTGTAGCCTCTGAAGGGCAGTACTAAATGAAAAAAATATGATATTTAGGCAAAATAAGAAAAATGTACACATCTCCATTCTGTTCAAAATGCAAAAGGCTCTTAATGCATCGTTTTTCCTTCTGGAGCATCAGTGAGCGTTTGAACCTTCTGTAATAGTTGCATATAAATCCCTCAGTTGCCCTCAGTGTGAAAAGATGGATCTCAAAATCATACAGTCATTGTTAGAAAGGGTTCAAATACACAAAGTGGAAAACCAAAGAATTTGTGGGATCTAAAGGATTTTTCTGAAGAACAGCAGGCAGTTTAACTGTTCGGGACAAACAAGGGACTCATGAACAACTATCACTAAATAAAAAAAAACACAGCTGTAGATCATTCAGGTAAGAACACAGTATTAAGAATCAAGGGGATTTAAACTTTTGAACGTTTTGATTTTTATGAATTCAACTATTATTTTCTCCTGTTGACTATATGTAAACATCTTTTATGTGAAATATCTTATTCAGGTCAGTACTAAATAAACAATAACATGCATTTTGTATGACCCCTCTTATTTTGGTAAAATAATTAACATTTTGCAGATTCTGAAAGGGGGATGTAAACATTTGACCTCAACTGTATATCAAACAGAAAAATGAAGCGATTTTCTTAAATCACTTTCATTCATTTCAGGAATTCAGCTTCCAACATGGACACAATTGCATCTCTGTACTTTCACTTTTCTGCTATGCAGCAGGCACAGCTAAACAATCGTAGCTGGGAATACTCACTGTTCTTCTTATAGAGCAGCACTTCAAAGCAATTGGACTCATAGTTATCAAAGGTCTGTCTGACTTTGTCAATTGTCTTCTTGTCTGTCAGCTCGCCGTACATGAAACTGCCGGGGGGACAGAGAGACAAAGGATGAAAAGTCGAAAAAGGTTGTGAGAGTGAGAGAAGTGGGTGTGAAAGTGAGAAACAGGTGATGAAAATGAGCAAGACAAAGAGAGCAGAAAAAGAGAGTCAGAGGAGAGCGCACACCTGTGTGGCACACACATCCGCCCAGCAAACTCTACCTTGTCTTTCACTGTCAGTTAATTCACAGAGTGTGCACAAGGGGGAGTGGCTGATGACACGGGCTGTCAGTTATACTGCAGCCGCTCTATTTAACATGTGGAGGCTGGACAAACAGTAGACACTGAACCACAGTTCCGACATGCTCTGCCCTTAAGGTTATGTAAAAGGAAGGAAACATTAAATTTGAAACAGTTTAGGAGAGCAGCAAAAGACAAGATATTCTTGTGTTTTTAGCGACTGAAGTTCTCGTAAATGTTTGCAAATAAGGTAGCAACACTGGGATTCAAAAGTCTAAGACCACATTGAAAATCTGGCAGTCAGATTATAATTCTAGCCTGGAAAAATACAAGAGACTTTAGAGAAAACAGTTAATGCAAAATATTTATAATTCTGCATCACTCGTTAAGTAGATTTGTGACAACGATCATGTGAACACCTTTGTACAGTCTTGAGTGCTAATGTCATTAAAGGGAGAAAATACAGAAAAATCTAAAATTCATGTTCATTTTCTAATTCAGCTTTTTACTCGTTTAGCTTTCAAATGTTTTGCTGATTATAAAATTTGGAATAAAAACGTGCATCAAATTCAAAAAATGCCAAATTGGTTTCAGATTTTGGATAATACAATTTAATAATGATAACAAACAAGACATTCATAAAATTCTTTAACATTTTATAAAATATAAATTAGATAAAAAAATGAAAGGCAAAAATGTTCAATACATAATGACTAAGCTGCAGATTTTAGAATTGACACAAGGAAGAGGTAAGATGTAGGATGAGTGTGGTGGATCTTTTTATGCAGTATATTCATATACATTGGATATTAATAAATTGCATATATAATGGGTATATTAATATTTCCCATTTCTCAATTTCATGACAATATTACAATATGAATTTGGTAAATTATTATTTATTTTTTTTTCTGGTCACACTTTATTTTAAGGTCCAGTTCTCACTATTAACTAACTATTAACTACCTTTGCCTTAATTCTAAAGTCCTAATTTGCTGATTATTAATAGTTAGTCAGGTAGTTGTTAAGTTTAGGTATTGGGCAGGATTAGAGATGTAGAATATGGTCATGCAGAATATGTGCTTTATAAGTACTAGCAAAGAGCCAATATGCTAGTATTATGCATGCTAATAAGCAACTAGTTAATAGTAGGAACTGGTCCCTATACTAAAGAGTTACAATTTTTCTTTACTCTAGCTCTTTATTTCCATTTTTTCAAATCATGTTATAATCAAAGGAGTTTATTATGTTACTAAGCACTCAAACTTTTTCCTTTCTCTGTCTTTCTCATCTATTGTTCATTTCTTTCTTAAGTGGACACCGGAGGACAATGCTCTACACGTGAGTCTCGTAATGTAGCAATTTTAGCAAATTACTACAATCAGGACTGGGTGACTTTGAAACCTCTTTAGCATTGTGCTAAATCCCCCAGTTTCCTTTTAAAGATTTTATTTGTTTTGCATCTTACTATCACTTCAGCTTCCATAAATCTAAAAATACAGAGGTAATTATGGTGCATTTGAGTTTTGTGGCCCTAAGCTACTCAGAGATTTTTAGTATCAAATCCTCACCCTTATTGCTTTAGCTGACAAAGGCTTGTGCCAATTCTACCTCTAAAACTCCCCTTGAATCCTGAGTCAATCTGGAGTCATATCACAGTCTGTAGGCAGATCCATATCACTGCATGTAGGTAGAGCCAAATCGCTGCAGTTGGTATTTCTATTTCTACTCTGATGACTGGCTCCTTACTGAGCGCATTTAGTGCTAACAAGGTGTTCAGTGATGGCTCAGGAGAAATGCGCTTTCTGAGTGGCTAAATAGCGCATGCAGATTCTACTATGGCTGATGTGAGAAGTGTGCTTTAGCATCATTACTAACTCAAGCAGAGTGAGAAAATGACACTTCTGTCCCTACCACTTAACCAAATCATTAGCGAAACATCCTCACTTGACTGATGAGTGAAACTTGCAGGAATAGCGGTCAGTTCTCACTTGAGAAAGATAGAAAACAATACTAAATTGTCAAACACTGTCCTTCCTCTACTTCATATTCTGCATTGCATCAGTTTAATAGATTCAGCTTCTGTTATCTGAGCATAATCCCTCTGGAAATGTTTGTGAGGTTTCGTTTTCAGATCCAAAATAATGTAATTTAGTTATGATGCACACTAATGCATTTTTGGATCCTGCATGCCTTAGCCAGAAAAGTTGCGAATATAAATTTAAATCATATCACTGCCTGTCCCTGACTACTGAATGAGGACAGGGTAAAAATAGACAGGAGAGCCACTCACCTGCAGGTGCTGCTCTTCTGCATGACCTCTGCCCTGTGGTAACCAGACAGCTTGCAGAATCCGTCATTACTGTAAACTATAGGCCACTCCACGATTTGAGCGTTCCCCAACAAGAAACTTGTCTCTGCAAACAAAAATAAGAGAACACTTTTATAAATGTACATAAATAACTAGTACAGTATATGTATATTTAGTGTTCATATTATTGTCTGGCACGTCAGTTTAACCAACTAGTATAGAATAAAAGAAACACTTTCTTTGGCTTAACAGACCTTAAAATAGTCATTTATGTAGATGTTTTCTTGAAAGCCTAAGCTCTCAGAAGCATAATTTATGAGAACAAACAGAACCGCTGTAGGGAAGAAAGAGAGGCAATCACATACTAGTATCATGACTCAGTATAGCATTTTCTCCATTGATACTATTCAAAATTTTTGCAAGCAACATTAAAATATTTTCTAAGTCAAGACATTCCACTCTGTTTATATTCAAAAGTTTAGGTTTGGTAAGTTTTTTTGAAAGAAGTCTCTGCTCATCATGGCTGCATTTATTTGATCAAAAATACAGTAAATCGAGAAACATTGTGAAATATTATTGCAATTAAAATAACTGTTTTCTATTTCAGCATATTTTAAAACAAAATTTATTCTTGTGACACAAAGCTGAATTTTCAGCATCATTACTTCAGTCTTCATTGTCACATGATCCTTCAGAAATCATTCTAATATGATGATTTGCTAACATTATTTTTTATAATAAATGTTGAAAACTTTGCGCTGCTTAATATTTTTGTTAGGTTAAACCATGGTACTTTTTTTCTCAGGATTCTCTAAAGAATAAACTGATCAAAAGAAATAAAAAATATTTTGTAACATTATAAAAGTCTTTGCTGATATTGTCACTTTTAATTCAATGCATCTTTGCGGAATAAAAGTATTAATATATATATATAACTGGCCCCAAACTTTTGAATAGCAGTGTATATATACATCTTATTTTATTTATCAAAAATATACTAAATATACTAACTACAAAACAATATGTGGTGGCTAAATCTGCAAACTAACTACTTAACAAATAAACTGCATTAGTTTCTGTAGTTGTGTGACTGCAAAATAAAATTAAATAATGAATTAAATAATAATATAACTATAAAATAAAACAGCACATATAACATTTAGTCAAATCATCTTAAATGACCAGACACCTTTTTTCCAAAGGTTAAACGCTTCCCTTTCAGTGGCAATTTGTTTAAAAGAAAAAAGACTTGAGTTTCAAACCCTAATTTGTACTCCATTTGTGGAAACTGCCTTAATCAGTTCATCCTTCCATTTGACAAATTGAATTGCAATGCAGTCTTGACATCAATGTAATTGATACACAGTGGTCTAGCCATAGCAGGTGGGTTAAAGACATTTTTCCTGCCATTAAAAAGACTAAGCCATCCTCTCTAGTCTTCATTAGTGTTTTAGTGAGGCTAAAGCCAGCTGACTTCAGACTCGCGACACAGGTATAAAAATAGCAAGGCAAAAAGAACATTACAGCACCGGAAACAAATCAAGGCACAAATTGTTACAGAAATGTCTGTGACAATACAAATCCTTACGCACCCACAAACAGAATCATCTTTGCTCACACACACACGGCTTTTATAATGCGGCAGAGCTACAGTTCTCTCTGGACACATGCAGTCCCCACTGAGGAAGAGAGAGAGAGACAACGTGGCATTTGACACAGCCATTTAAAAAGGTGGCCACTTCTCTCCTTCATTGAATAGTCTCCATTATCTCTCCTCCTCCTCCTCTTTCAGTTTGCCTCTGCAGGACCGGCTGAAAGGAGAAGTGGAAAGGATAAAGTGAAGTGCTGTCCCCTTGAGGAAGGAAAGTTTAGACTCATTACAGCGGTCTCCATGCCATGGCCCCTGCCCTCGGATCAGGGGCCAATTGCGAGGAAGTGCTCCCTGAGGATGCAAAAGACCTAGATCCTGTTTTCAGATCGGGGCTCGGTGATATGATAATCCTGTAATGCTCTGTCACTGATGATATATCGCATTCTTAGCCAAGACAGCACGTTCAGACTAATAAAGTCTCTGCTAAGAAGTCAAGCATTAATAACTAATATGGAAAAGGAGTTCAGGCGAGTGGAGCAGGACCGTGTACAGTCACATCCACAGCATAACCACAATACAGGAAAATCTATGTGTAACGGTGTAAGGAAAGACATTATAGTTTAGATGTTTTTAATTACATTTTTTTCTATTCATTTAAAAAAAAAAATTAGTTCTATTTCTATTTTTTAAATGTACTTTAGTTTTCATTAGTTTTAATGGAGCCCATAAGACAACATAGTGATAGAGAGGGAAAAAATTGTATTTCCATGCTTTTGTGTTTGCTTGTAACAGGGCTATTATAGTTAATAAAAATAAAACAAAATCAATATAAAAAAATTGTTACTTGAAATTAGTTTTTTTGTTTTAACTGAAATAAAATTACATAATAAATTATATACACACATACATACATATAAAAATAAATAAGTTTTAGTTTAATTTGATGTACTAAAGTCCTATATATGTAAACTAAAATAAAACGCAAAAAAATCATTGAAATACTGACAATATATTAATAAACAAAAACACAATATATTAATAAAACAAACTAAAATTAAATTGAAAATGGAAAATATAAAATATAAAAATAAAACTAACTCAAAACATTAATAAAAGTTATAATAGCATCTCAGTGATACTAAAATAATGCTGGTTCACAAAAGCATAAAAATACAAAATTTTGCTCCCATCTCATAATTTTTTTTCCATCAACATGTCCCCTTAGGTACAAGTTTTCAATCTGTTATTACTAGGTTTAGCTTTTTCAGATTTTTATTTTAGTTTTAGAAGGCCTGTCAAAGTTAATTCATTAACTGGTATAATTTCATAAGTGTTCGAATAAATTTCCCAGCACAGTCTTATGGTATTGTTCTCAATAGTGGCATGTTTAATGTGGGCAGGTTTTAAAGGCTTCAAGTTGTATAATATATATATATATATAAACTAAACATTTTTTATTTTATTGCATTTACAGTTTGTGGCCATGAAAATGAATTTTAATGCAGTTTCTGTTTTTCCCAGTAATGTTTTTATTTCAGTTAACAATAAGAACACTAGCTGCAATATGAGATAAAATATTTATTTAGAATTAAAACTTATATGTGACCCTGGACCACAAAACCTGAATAAATAAGCTTTCCATTGATGTATGGTTTGTTAGGATAGGACAATATTTGGCCGAGATACAACTATTTGACAATCTGGAATCTGAGGGTGCAAAAAAAAATTTCAAAATACAGAGAAAATCGCCTTTATAGTTATCCAAATGAAGTTCTTAGCTATGCATATTACTAATAAAAAATTTTGTTTTGATATATTTACGGTAAGAAACTTACAAAATATCTTCATGGAACATGATCTTTACTTAATATCCTAATGATTTTTGGCATAAAAGAATAATCGATCATTTTGACCCATACAATGTTTTTTTAGCTATTGCTACAAATATACCCCAGCGACTTAAGACTGGTTTTGTGGTCCAGGGTCACATATGAACAAAAATTGTTGAAACAGTCTTCAAAATATATTTTGTTAGCTACACCTTTCAGAATTCAACGCCTGCTTTATAAAGTAAAGCAATAAACACCCAACACAGATCCACCTCAAGGCAAAAAGAGCATCCATTTCACAGGCCATAAGAGGACACAGCTGTTTTGTCTGGCGGCATGTAAAATCAATGGAATATCGAGACTAGAAAGACTTTAATCTTTATAATCTCACTTGAGGCAAATTAACACTCAGGCTTACCTGTGTCTCTCTTGAATTACTCTTGTTGTTTTTAAGAGCAGCTCATGTCAGCTGATGCAGACTTTTAATAGCTCAAAAGGTTGAAACATACACATCGATCACACTTCCAGATCCACGTGAAGCCTAAGGCAGTCCGTCAGCACTTTATGTGTATTGTGGGATGCTGCTGAAAGCTTATCGTGTAAATGGTGAATAAGAGGCATATTGGCAGCGATGAAAGACTTAGTGATGTGCGTGCCAACCCCACGTGGGAGGCCAACAGACAGCTGCTAGGCTGCTCTCCACAATTCCACAGCAGCGTGTTTACTGGAAAAACATCTCACATAAGCACTCACATGAACACCTTTACATATATACACATTGTTTTCTTCCCCCTTTACTTGCCCATTCACACAAACCCATGAAATAGCTGCATCTTCTTTTTGCATATAGCAAAACACGTCAATGGAACATAATAAAATGCACTATAAAAAGAAATTGGGATAGTTAAAAATCAAGCCAACATGATGCATTGAGATTTTTCAGTTCAGTTTGCACTGCGTGACTTTAAAAAAATCAGAAAAAACGTAAGTGTTCACTAAATGCAAAATGTTCAGCCAATAAACTTTTCTATAAGGTCCAATTATTTAACTTTAGTTAATGCATTAACTAACATTAGCTAACAAAGAGCAATACATTTGTAAGAGTATTTATTAATCTTTGTTTATAGTTAATAAAACTGTGCAATGTTAGTTCATGTTAGCTCAGGTCTATTAAAAATATTAACATACAACTTGATTTTGATCATGTGTAATGTTCAAATTAACATCAACAAAGATTGATAAATGCCTCCAAAGTATTTTAATTGTTAGTTCATGTTAACTAATGTTAACAAATGAAACCTTATTGTAAAGTGTTACCAAAACATTTGTCAAATCAACTACAGACTTCTTGTTTAACAATTTATTAATAGTTTTTAATTATCATAATTTCCTTCATACACATAATTGATGTAAATTACTGTGAGAAAAAGAACATCTGGCAAGGCAAAGATTTATTAATATCGTATGAAATAGTTTCATTTAATTAGAAATATAAAAAACTCAACTCAAATGTCACTGGCGGTAGCAAGCTCTAATCTGACTGGCTGCCAACTTCCTTTTTCTGATATATATTTCATTAAACATGCTCTTAAATGCCACATTAAAACACACTGTGGTTGGTCGCTTTGAATGTCAGTCAGGCGGTCTTATACTGTTTAAGTTTTAAGTTCTTGGTCACAAAAAGTTGCAACTAGGACCAAGTCCTGATCTTATGCCACACATCAAACATCGGACTAGGCAAGACTAAAATAATGTTGACAATCAATAAACCTCAATGTGTGAAAATATGATCATTGCACAATGAATAACTAAGAGCAATAGCATAAAGTCAGCAAAACCCAAAACAATAAACTATCCACACAATTTATTCATGCTGCAATGCATGATGGGAGCTTGCAAGTCAGCAACATTGTTCAATATAAATATGTTTGTTCTGACGACTCTCTCAGGCTAGTAGCGACAACATTCAGGGGGAGTATTATTGGTCTTGCATGTGTTTTTATGTATTCTTATTTTTATGTAAGTCATTCACATTTCTTAGAAGGCTGGAAAAATTTTTATTCCTTGGCATTTGCAACGCAGAGAGACAGGCCATGATTCAGATTTAAAATTTTCAGGTTTGACAAAAGAGGGAAGTAAATTTATAAATTGCTGATTATTAAACCCTGTGCGGAAGAGTCTCTGCTGTCAGACAATTTGTGACCTTTTCTCTGGCTCCATCGCCTCTCGCTGTCTTTCTTTATCTCTCTATAATTCTCTATTCAATTACGGCGTGACACTTTGTGTGTGTCAGCATTTGACTCCATTACTTCCAGCAAGAGGAGAGATGTCCACAGCGTGTGCATTAGGAAATAACCACTGCCAATCTCCGGCCGAAGGTCCTGCCTTAAGCAAACAGCTTTGAGGATAGTTGTCGATTCAATCTCAAGCGCACACTTTAGAAATTCCAATAGAGAAGGTTCAGACAGGGGCAGACGAACTTTGAGATTTCCTGAGGGCTAACATGTCACCTTTAATAAAACACATTTGTTCAAACTGCCAAGGGTTTGCTTCCGATTCAAAATGGCTCATTTTATTATGATTAAATGCTGTGAAAACATCTTGCCTTGCTAACTTAGGATCATGCCCAAAGGCTACTCAGGTGGGAAGCCCCAATCTCGTGAATCATTCACTGCTTTACCAATATGTAAGGTTTTTTTATTTTTTTATTTATACTTTTATTCAGCAAAGATGCATTAAATTTATCAAAAGTGACAGTGAAGACATTTATAGTCCAAAAGCTTTCTATTTTCTGAAAAATAGTTCTATAGTTTCCACAAAAATATTAAGCAGCACAACTGTTTTCAACACAGATAATAATAGTAAATGTTTCTTGAGCAGCAAACCAGCATATTGGAATCATTTCTGAAGGATCATGTGACACTGAAGACTGGAACAATGGCAGATGAAAATTCAAATTTGTCAGCACAGGCATAAATACCATTTTAAAATATATTCACATTGAAAACCGTTATTTTAAATTGCAATTATATTTCACAATGTTACAGTTTTACAGTATTTTTGACCAAATAATCAAAAATAATCACCAAAACCTTGGTGAGAAAAAAAAAGTCCTTTAAAAAAATATTACTGATCTTAAATGTTAAATGATAGCATAGTCAGGACATATATTTTCCTTAACTTTTAAAAGCTTAGTGCGACATATTTGAATTGGACGTGACCGCAAATGAGTCATATGGAGCATTTTATAATATTTTACGCTGCTTTTTGGCCTTTTTGGTTCTCAGTAGATCTAGTCCCCATATAATTTACTGGGTATACTCTAAACAGTTTCTACAAATCTCATTTTGCATTCCCCACATGAAAGTTTGGAATAGCATTTTGTTTGGGTTTTTGTTTGTTTGTTTTACTATTTCTTTAACCTTTTTTTAGTTTTAGACGTATGCTAATTCACTGTAGTCTCCATCAGCAATAAAGATGAGAGAAATCGAAACATTTTCATACAGCTATCCAGGATGGAAACACGGAGATGGTACAAACCCACAAATACATGGAAATCCATCAAACAGCAGACTGGATTGGACTGACAACACAGCAATGCTGTAGCAGAAAGACCAGAGAAGCCTGAACTTTCTGAGGAGGCTGTCAGAGACGTTCTACCAATCTTCTAGGTTAGAAAAGAAGATGGAGGTGCAACTGGGGTCTGTTACAAACAAATCCCCATGTAAATGCTCCCTTAGGTCTGGTGCCATTAGGAGGTACAAAGTGTCTTTCCTGCACTCATCTGCATGTTACTTCTGGCAGTCACTGCAGTGAGAAGTAATGACATTGAACAAGCACAAACATTCTATTTTTGGAACCATTAACATAATGCATTCAATTTTTTTCTGTGTATGTGATACTATTGCATTGTATGTGTTCTTGCACTGTCTACGTGGAAGTATGTTGGTGCACCTGCTTCTCGGTGAAAGGGTGACTACAGGGAAAGTGGAAGAAGAAACAGATCCTATTAAGATAAACCTATATTTACACAGAGTACACCATTCTTAGTACCTGTGATCTTTGTGAAAACGGTTTTCTGTTGGCCATTATGGAACCTAAGCATGTTAGAAAAACAGACTATTTTCAGTTTAGATACAAATCAGATACTGGTCCCCTTTGCTAGTGAACACAAAACGCAACCAGCTCTCTGTTCTTGTAAACTGTGGTTGACGTAAGATAGCACTTTCATTACATCTGTGGCTTTCTAATCTGCATTCATATCTCCTCACATGCTTTTCTGTTATTTTTTTTCTCTCTGGCTTATGTCTTATGATCTCCTTAACGGTATTTTTGTACTATTGTGATGTGTGGTTCTCTTAAAAGTTTCATTTTACCACACAAACTCTACTTTATCGATTTTATCCTCAGAACTGTCAGCCTTAAATGCTGGTACAGTATAACTGTCCTCAATATCAAAAAGGGCTTTTGAAATCATTTAATTTCCCAGTCAGTGAGAACCCTGCTGTCATTGATTAGCCAAACATCAAGCTGGCTACAAAAAGCTTCTCCAGTACATTAAAACTCAGCACAGTTGTTTTTCTACTTACATAAGAAAATTGGAGGGAAATATGCACTGCTTTTGCTGTTCTAACAATGATATGTAAAGGTAAAAAGCTTTATGAAAGTTTACTTTGTTTACCCCCCAGCTGTGTTTCTCGATTCCCCTAAGTGGACTGGAAAAACTCAAACAAACTCTGCTGTCCGCAAACAAAGGAGAAGACCTACAGGGAGGTGTTGGGTTGTAAATGAGGGACAGAGACACAAAGCCTCAGAAACACCTACATCATTTCGACAGCTGCACTCGTGAAAGGCTTCATTATTTTGAGGTGGACATGCTGCGTATGACGATATAAGAGGTATATGAAAAACAAATTGCTTGAACAATTTAAAATCTTGCCAGAATTATGCTCAGAGATTGGATAATTATTGGCTATTACATAATTGACAATAATTCAGAGTTTTGATAGCTTGACTTATTACACCCGGTTCAACTTTGCTGCCAAGTGCATGGTGTTTTGGGGTTTCAACTAAAATGACGAAGGTAGTGGTGTTTTTTTCTTTTTTTTTTTTGTAGTCAAACCAAACCATGTCTCCTCTTTCTGAAAATATTATTTTGATACCTCACTATCCTACTAACTTCATAAAGACAACATAAAAGACCTCAACTTCCCTTCTAGAATCCAACTGAGATCCTTCCAAACTCTCTCCAATTTATCCCATAAATCACACAGTGCTCACTTCCTTTATTTACCACCTGCACACTATTGGCTTGTTATTATAGCTGCATAATCAGATTGTAAATAATTACCAGCTCTACAATTCTAAAACGTTCCACAAGGAGAGTTTTGGCATGTTCATCATCAATACGTTCTCTATTCTTCACTCCCAAATTTCAATTTGTATCACCATCAGCATGTAGCCTCAGTTGGAGCTGGCAGCTCATTGGCAGCATATCGGCACAGGCTTTAGATACATTTTTAAATGTACCTTGGTGAAACTGTGGTAAGGAAGAAGACACTAACCTTGCCTTTTAATTACATGCAACCTCTCATTTCTATTCTTGACACGCAATACTGACTCTTCCTGACTTTGTCTTTGACTTGTGCCTTGTACCGACGGCTGTAAAAGTGTTCATTCATCCAGATACAGAATGCATGAACTTCCTTGTAAATTAGTTATTTAAAAAGCCTATGACAAGGAAATAAATGTTCATTTAAATGCAAGAATCAATTATCCAGTCCATTCAGATTCAGTCAGCAAATTTTAATTTGAAATGGGATGAGGGGAGGATGTCCAGAAACAGTATGAGATCTGCTGAACAACTTTATCTGCACTAAAATTTGAAATTCCTCCACTCACTGCATCGCTTAAACATTAAACAATGATCACAGTGACAGAAGAGCTCAAAGACTACAAATATCAGTATCTCGTTACTACAATGAAAATAATGTGGAGCCTTCCTCTCAAAAGATGCAAGCTCTGCGTCAGATTTAGAAAAGAGTGTGTGGAAGATTCAGAGACCCTCGGAGGTCAGAGAGCTGCCCACGGCAAATGTCAGGGCATGGTATTATGAGAGGGTACCACATAAAAAAAACACTCACACACACACACACATAGTTCATTAGAAACAACTGTCTGGTCTAAATGTATACACAAAAACACCCAAATCTATGTCTTTAAATTTTAAGTTTGTGTTATGTGAAATAGAGTGAAGAGATATTAACAGCTTTTGTTGCAATAATCATGTGTGACCTCTGCTGGTGAGGTCCTTTAACACAAACTCATACGGAACCTGCATGTGGCAGATTCACACGGAAACTGTATGTGACACAAAATGACTCTGCAATTCACACCACAGGCAACAAGCCTTCCACACACGAGAAGATCCACAGCAAAACAGCCAAGAAAAACTGCATCACCTTTAAATTAACTTTTGCTATGATCAAAAATAATTTGATGATACAAACAACTGAGAATTGAACATGCAGATAAACTGATGATTCTAGAGCCTCTTTGACTCTTTGGTTAATAGTAAAAATAATACAAATAATACTAATACTATTACTATTGCTACTACTACTACTAATAATAATAATAATATAAATTGTTAAAAAAAAAGTGATTACACAGCATAAATAAATTAAAAATATATACAAAATAATAATTGATAAGTCACACATCAATTTAACCATAATAAACTTAAAGTATCAGATTAAATGTTTGGTTTAAAGTTTAACTCAAGTAAGCAAGAAAGGTGGGTTGTGCGACGAAATGGTTGCTTGTGTGACTCCAAAACAAAAAGAAAAAACGCATTTTTTACAAGCGTGACGCAAATAAATGTTTCCCAGCGTGAGATTCATCCCGAGTGTGGGCACTAGGCAGTTGATGCCATATAATAATCAAGTCTTACTGATGCATTAATACATTAATGCTGATAATGGATAGCAATAGTAAAGGTAATGTTTTGAGATGCGATCGAGCGATGTGTTGTTAACTGTGTTTAATTACTATTATTATGGTAATGGAACGGTCATGTTTAGCTCACGGCTGTTTTTCCGTTTTGTAGCTCTCGGTTTTAATATGTTTTTATAAGCACTCAATAAAGAAGACTTTATAAAAATGACTTGAGGCGCGTCAGATCTAAATATTTAATCTTACTCTGATTAGTAAAAAATGTTCCATATTTATGGAAATGAACTCACGAGCTCCACTTTTACGCATAATTCTACGCATTATTAAAGTTAGAAAGAAGAAAAAGAGAATTGAAACATATCTTAAGACATCATAAGACTTTCCCCTTTGCTTTATCGGCTACTGCAATCTGAAGAAAGCGATCATCTTACCACTTGAGCGACGAACAATATTTTCCAAAAAAGTGTTCTGTGGTGCCACCAGTCCCCTTTTTCCCCCGTGCATTCTGCGGCCGGGCAGCGTCGGTCAGGCTTGCGGACTTGCTGGAAGCTGGTCGTTAAAGTGATGCAGGCGGGATGGCAATCTATCGGTGGGATGGAGAAGATCATGGTAACGCTGCGCCGTGCCTGACTGGTATGGGTCCTTTGTACCACGGAGCGCTCGCAGTTCTGCAGGCTCCGCGCTCCCCTGTTTTGCGCCTGCGCACTGGCGAACTGTAACAATAAAAATTGACTGGCACAGGAATCTCGAGAGCGATGCCCGGTGCCATGGAGATAGTCACATGCAACAGATGGTGCCTTTTGCGCGCGAATTAGTTACATGGAAACTCAAGAGTTACTGTAGATGATGGGAATGTCATCTTAAGTGAGCAAAAAAAGTAAATGTAAAAGTTCAAGTGAGTTACTAAGGGATAGGGTTATAATCCATGAATTTACGGAAGGTTTATGCGCAATCTTGATTACACCGGGATGCAGAGTGCTTTTAATTACGTCAGTATGATGGTACCACGTCAGTATTCATCGTGAATATTTCATAAAACTTGTTATGTTCATTCAACACATTTCAGATGAAACCTGAGTGTATTTCATCATAAAGCCTTCGAGAAAAAAAAAAATGAATAAATGAACACAATAAATTAATAAGCAAAAAAACTACAGGCTAGATTAATTACTGAAAGTCAAAATTATTGAATTATCAATCAGAAAGAAAGAAAGAAATAAAGAACGAAAGTGAATGAATGAAAATCCACCTCCTGCCATCCTTCCCTGTGGCGCCATATTTTAGGAAACGCAGTTAGATTCGGGACGTCCTCCCGCCCCTCCTGTGCCGCTGAAGTCCCTGTCTGAGTAGGCTGTGGACAGAGCCCCTATTGTTCCCAGCCCACTCCTGCCTAATATGGAATTCGCTAGGAAACCAATGATTTCCTGGCACTGACGATGCGTAGCCGCGTAGGGGCGAAGGTGGAAAGCTGTTTGGAGTATGAAGGAATTAAACCGAAACCACAGCCACTGTTTTTGAAACGGTTTCGTCGTCGGATCAGCAAAATGTAAAATATCGGAATGCAAGTTGTAGGAGTTATAGTGAGTTTTCTTGAAACTGCTGTCGATGGCGAGGGATTGTTTTGGAAGCGCGAGCTAAAGCGTGGGTCACCTACTTGACGGATTTGCCTGCGCACCGTACGACACGCTAACTCGAGTGTTTCAACTGGTCACACGAAGACTAACGTCTTAAAGATTGGTATTTCTAGTCGACCGAAGACTTGACTACCTGTGGAGGATATAGTTTCTGGACTTGCCCAACTATCATGCCTACTCTCAGCTCGAAAGGTAGGCAGAACGCAGTGGAAGCGGTTGAGGATGGAGGCAGTAGCAGCGATCCTCTCGATACTGCGGCCAAAAAGATGTTGAAATGTGTTGTGGTCGGCGATGGAGCTGTGGGCAAAACCTGTTTGCTGATGAGTTACGCAAACGATGCTTTTCCCGAGGAATATGTACCAACTGTATTCGATCACTATGCAGGTAAGACGATTTCCAGCTCAAAGCATTCAATTGAATTCCCTGTTTATGAAGTGCAGTTTATGTCTGTCTAATCCTTGTCTACCGCCCCCCACTGCAGTCGGGTAGGGGACGGTCCCAAGAATAGCCATCTGAAAGAGGATATATCAACTGCCAGAGCGAGGACTGAGGCCCGATACTAAAAAGTAGAAACATATAGTTTGGGGATCAGAGCCCTCTAATGTAGGGTTAATAAAAATTTATATATTGTACTTAATGAATTTCAAAAGTGTGTAGCATTTAAATTAAATATAGCCTACACATTTCATCAATATGTTTTCAACTAAATTTAAATAGCTTGGTAAACAGAAGTTGCTTGGACTAAATATGCAACCATAGCAACAACGTTCCTGAAAGCTTTGCTTCCGAATCAGTATCAGTTTCATTATTCAACAATAGTTGAACAAAAATACTAAAACAAGTGTTTAAATCTTCTTTAAGGTCGTTGGCCATTACCTTACTGTTCTAGGGACGTCAAAAGACAAGTTATGTGGCGCAAGAGGTAAATATTAAATAATGTAAATAGCAACAAGCTGCGCATCAGTGAGAGTCAGAGCTCGCGAGAGACGCAACCTGTTGATCACAGGAACAGACGCAATCTAAACGCGTTGTCAGTAGCCTACTGTACTGTAGGCGTTATAGCTTTGTAGAACCACTGTGGGTTATGGTTACAAATGTGTTGCCATCCATTA
This sequence comes from Sinocyclocheilus rhinocerous, assembly GCF_001515625.1. Lineage (NCBI taxonomy): Eukaryota > Metazoa > Chordata > Actinopteri > Cypriniformes > Cyprinidae > Sinocyclocheilus > Sinocyclocheilus rhinocerous. The sequence continues at coordinate 113,909 of NW_015633236.1, forward strand.
AGTTTTTTCTTGTTCTCTCTGACTGTATGATATGTATGAATGACTGTATGATATGTATGAATGCATAAAGGCTTTGGTTTCTCATCAGGGGAAAGCCCCCTATGACACACGCTCCCAGAATCCTATGAGGGTCAAGTCCTAATTACACAGTGGCAGACAGGTCAGCTTCAACATCCTCTGGAAACAGCAGGACACTTCCCTCATAAATTAGTTCTTCTTAAAAGAACTTGTAGGAAGAAAAATTACAAACAAGTCCTGTGTCCATATGCCTACTTCCATACTATGTAGTAGGTGAAAGACAGTACATGAAAAAAGCAGTGTATCTGAATTCATAGTATTCAAAAAAGAACAGGAGGCAAAAAGTACCTGACTTACAACATCCACAGAGACACTTTACTATCCCATGAGGCCACAGAAGAGGATTTTTAAGTGGCAGTGAAGGGACGCAACTGACACTGGTAGGTCACGTGACAGTAACAACATAGCGAATAATAGTATGTTTATTCATACTAGGGATGCACCGATACCGATACTGGTATCGGTATCGGGCCCGATACTGGCCTCCTGTACTCGTACTCGTACTCGTTAAAATGCCCCGATACCAAACGCAAAAAGTACCTTACAACATCCACAGAGACACTTTACTATCCCATGAGGCCACAGAAGAGGATTTTTAAGTGGCAGTGAAGGGACGCAACTGACACTGGTAGGTCACGTGACAGTAACAACATAGCGAATAATAGTATGTTTATTCATACCTCCCATATTCATACTATATAAAAAACACATTTTTTAACAGTCGAAAAGTATGTTTATAGCACCTACTAGACAGTATGTGATTTCGGATGTAGCTAAGATCTCTTATTATCAGTTTTCCCAACTATAAAAAAATTCTAAGATGAAAAATTCAAAATGACACTAATATAAGGAGTGCTACAAAAGTAGATGTCTGCAATCATTCTAATCTAATGCAATCTTCCAAATGCAATACAGGTCTTTTCAATTGACATTATTAGCAGTGGAAAAGTTGGAAAAGCAGTGGAGTGAGTTGCTGTCATTTCATATTTACACTGTTTGCATTTTGAAGCAAGATCTCTTATTCAGCGTCTTTAGATGATTAATGATACCACAAGGACTGAGTGATTCACATATTTCCAGGGCTGGAGAGAAAAAGCTTGTGAATTACTATGAAACATAAATGAAAAAAAAAAAAAATTTTAGCCCCAATCTTTTTGGCTCTCATTTGTGAAAGTGTTTTTTTATAGCTTAAGAACCTTAAAGCAGGTATTGTCAAAGGATTTTCTATTGCACATTTCGCTCTAATGTGCCATACGATCAAATGAGGCATGTTTATCTGGGCTGTGCCAAAAAGAAGAACTCTTTTTCTTTTTATGAGATTTTAATAGTATCCTGTGTTGTAATTTCGTCCAGCTGGCCAGTGCAGGCTCAGGACAAACTCACAGACTGAACTCATTCAAGGAGTGAGTAAAACTTTTAAACTCTTGGGAGTTGAATGAGATGGAAAGATCTTCAGGGAGTGTGATTCTCGGTCAACTCTTGCAATTGAATTAAGCTGACGAGTGAGGTCATCCAGAGGACACTAAATGGATGTCACAGAACAAAAGTTTGAATGCAGGCACTTTTTTGTAAAAAATAGGCCTTTAAAAAAATAAAGGCCTGACTGAGCAGACTTTAACCTTGTGGTTTTTACAGCTGTGATGATTTTATTTTTAATGTTTAAATACTTTCTCCTGCCAAGACAACTTTAAGTTTGCCACAAGACTGTTAAGAATCCAAACCAGAATCCAACAGTGAGAGTGTTTTGGAAACCTGTTTCAATTTTTACAATTAATTTTGCTCATAAAGAATAGCGGACACATAAAGGCATTTTTAATTGGTTCCTTTATAGTGTGCTGGCAAACAGATGTGAATTCAAATTTAAGTCATGCTATGTAAAAGTTAGAAGTGCCTAAGCACCATTTAGAGGTGGACTGCCGTCATTTACAGTACATGTCATGAAAGTATAGAGTAGTACAGAATGAAAGATTGAGAGAGAAGAGAGACAATATTCTTCCAGGGCCAATCAATCACTTACATTCATATTAGGCCCCTGGAGAGAGGCCTTGACAAAGCATCATAATAAAGTAGCGAATTGTCACATAGTGGCTTAATGTGCAGTATAAAGAGCACAGAGCTGCCATTGTAGGCCACTGAAAGCTTTACTGTGTTGCTATGCCAGAATTGGTCTTAATTGAAAAACTATGAAATTCATTCATGCCTCAGCAGTAATGGAACAGTTTGCAATATAGGAAGCACTGGGAATATGGTAATTGAATTATAAGTGAACATATAATTAATAAATAAGCAGCTTTTTCAAAACGTGTAGTAAAATGGTGAACTGAGCAATCCAAGCAGCAGCTATTTGGAGATATATTTATATTGTTTAATAGACTAAAAAAACTACTGACCCAAAACTTTGGTAGTGTACATTACACTCTAAAAAATGCTGGGTTAAATACAATTTGTCCCTATTTTACCCAGCATTTTTTAGAGTGTAGAAAAGGTAATATCGTATAATTTAACTTTTCCAATTATGTCTGTGATCATCATTATGAGTGATTGAACTAAAATGATATTCTTTTCACCAGAACCATTGTGATTGCAATCTACGAGAGCTAGAGCTCAACCCAACAGTATCTGGGACTATGGTTTCCGTCCATAAATCCCACAGGATCTGAATTCTCTTGTCCAAAACAAACCAATGACATTCCCGGTCCATGACACAGTGCCTGTTAATGCGTTTGAGATGAGTCATCGTCTAGTGTGGCTCCCACACTCCTAACAAAACCAACTAATCCACCAGTGATACTGAATTGTGGATATTGCCACGTGCTCAATATTAAAATACCTACAGCTGGAAAGCTATAGTTCGTTTTAGTTAGGGACAGGCTGGGAAGTAGCACTTTTCAAATTTAAACACTCATCTATGCCATAGCTAATGGTAACTCTTTGTGCTGCAACGCTCCATTCACCACAGCTGGTGTTGTATCGGCACAGATTGCTAATTTAACACCTATTGGTTTTTTTTTTCATTATCTTTCAACTACATTTTCCATTTGATTTGATCTCTCCTTGATTTGGCAGATCTGTAAAGCACAGGGTTTTGATTTGAAAGATCACCATGAGCAATAATATTCTGAGCTATAATAAAACAATAGCCTATCAGTTAGATTGTGTTTATTAACACTGATATCAATAATAATTATATATTTAAATGAACACCAATAAAGGAAACCAGAAACCAGTTTTGAAAAAGATATTTTATTCTTTGCTGCTGGTGATATCCCGTAATCCTGTGCATGTGGTTTGATGGTTAGTGGTATCAACATGCCAGATTTGGTTAGTGGTTAGTTGGTGGAAAGAATAAAAGTTGTGTCTAATGGAGTGGTTGAAGGAAGTAAACCTTTTTTTGAACTATGAGTAAAAGTTGCTGGTAAACATAAAAAAGCCTGTGGTAAACATAATTTGACGATACTTTGACATTTTGTTCTACAATGTAAATTACACACATCCATACCCAAAACACAAATTTGTTATGTTTATTTTTTAAAACATATGTTTTTATAAGTAACTAGATAAGAATGTTTGGGGTGTAGAACAAAACGTCAAAGTATCGTCACCTTATGTTTACCACAGGCTTTATTTTACTCATAAATTGAAAAATTACTCTTCTGGTTAGTTCCCCCACTCTATTTACGTGGTTACATCTAAAGCTCACTTGAATTTGTTCTAGATAATCTAGGTCCAAAACATAATAGTACTGACATGAGGGTAAGTAAATTATGACAGAATTTCCATTTTTGGGTGAACTGTCCCTTCAAGTAATATTATAAATGTAGCTAAATATTTTTGAGTAAGACCTTAAAGAGAAGTGGCTCATAGAAACCTAGAAAGAGTTCCTAATAAGTAATTAAATGAAAATGCATAATTAGTGGAGTGGTTGAGCTCATTTCATGTTTTGCTGAGTGGAAGTACTGTGACAAAACGTTCACTGACAAGCAAAAGCTCAATCTTATAGCAAGTGCTGTGTAAGGGCATTACAGATTCTTTTGGCTTCAGAATACAAGATTAATCACATTAATGTCTTTTTTAGTTATGCTATGCAAAATGTGTTTGTAGATTATGTACACTTCCCTCTGGCAAGCACAGTGCTGCAGCAACAGGAATTGAAAAGAGGATAAAACCCAGTGGCTTATTTTGCAGATTGACCCACCAATGCCTTTAAAGAAACACTAGTGGTACAAAAAAAAAAAAAATCACACTTCAGGAATGCCACCCACTCAAAAAACAGAAACCAATTTATGGATCACAACTCTGCAAGAGCATAGTGGATATATTTGGCATGTTGATGTAAAGGTTGAATTGAGTGGTGACATTGGCCAATTTACTGACATAAAACAGTTGTGACAATTGCACTCTGAATGGTGCACAATGCACCGATTGCCAGTACCAGATCTAAGATGCCAATATATTTATTGCTAAAAGACAATTTTATGGGAATGGATGGTGGACAACAGTCCACCATTGAAAAATGGGTGTCAATTGTGAGAGAGTAGTGAAAGCGTCTACAATAAATGGTTATCACTTGAGAACTAATGCCCTGGTGATGGAATGGAAAGTGTCTAAATTAAATTTGCAGTCTCTTGCTATTACCATGTGAGTATCTATACAATTCGCTGTACTGTTCTTATAGGCTAAAGCTCACTGAATGCAGATATATTGGCTGAATCAATGTCACAGGCCAGTCTGTGAAAGAGAAAAGAGGAATGGAGAATGTTGAGGTCTGGAGGGGCGTGTGGGCTTCTGACGCCCCAAATCACGTTTCACAACAGTGGGTCAGGCTTGCTTGAGTGAGACTGTAACACAACATTGATTTCTCTCCAGGCCACAGAATGGGGGCTGGGGTTTACAGAAAGCTCGAGCCTCATGGGGAAAAGCAGCTGACTGGAGAGAACAGCTGAGAGCCTGATTCACAGCCACCAAACCTTCTCCATCCCTACAGACTTGAATTTCTCTACTTCTCTCAAACTTTCACCTCACATCACCCCAGCCTTGTTTTTGTACTAGTGGCTTTGTATTTATAGGCAAAAAAAAAAAAGTCAGAGAATCAGTAAGTGAGGAAAAGATTAGACTCCTTATTTAGCCCAGCCCCAAGAGGGGAAAAGAATCGTGCTGGTAAAAGGACCTGTCAGGAACAGCTGATACACAGCAACAGACTCAAGGCCACTGTTTCTGGTCCATCTTCATAGTCTACAGGGAAAGAACTTCTAAGCACATCTAATCAAAACACCGCTTGGCTGGTTTCCTGCAGCTGCAATGCCTTTCAGAAAGACACCACAGTTCACGCGGCTCCTCAGTGACCCCCTGTACCTCCATATGGCTAAGTTAGGGGCATTAGAGCTAGTGCTGCTTTGTATTTGTCTGTTGTCCCCAGTGTTGAGCACATGATTATTAAAATTAGCATTGAGATTAGCAATCGCTTAAAGCGGTGTAAGATATGATTGAAAATTTCATTTGAATTTTAAAAGGGCCGCACAGACCCTTTTTGCAATCATAATTTATGAAACAAACATTATGCCTTTTCAAGTGAAACAGTTAAGCTAGCGTAAGAACTGCTTTAGGGTTTTCGTTTTTGTGACTAACTAGAACTATTCAAATTATGCATTCAGCATAATTTCAAAAATGTTTGTTGTTTGGGGAACAATAAAAAAAACTTCTCATAATGAAATATTATCAAAAAAGGTATTTAAAAAGTCAACAGAACACTATAAAATTATCATAAAAGTGGTCCATATGACTTGTAGTATATTCTTAGTGTTTTGAAATCATATGATGGTGAGAATCAAATAAAATTTTTACTTCATATTCCATGAAAATCAACCCCTCAAGTGAGCTGTTAATCGCTGGAACTGGATTGTCGAATCAGTGAGTTGATTCAAGAACTGCATCGCAAATTTGAAGCACGGTTCAGACTACATGATTTTTTTTGTCGGTTACGACAGTCACCGTGCCAGATTATACGATTTTGACTTCTAAAATCTTGTCGTGTCGTGAACAAGAAACATGTCAGACTACATGTTGCTACCCGATCATTCTTCGCTTGCAGTCTTTAACAACATGCTTGCTGCCATCAATAGCGTGGGACTAGATGGTGACATGAGCGTAAACAAACAATGGCTAGCAAACAGCATGTTCTGCCCTGTCTTGTCATCAGAAAATCCCAAAAAAGAAAGAAAACCCGACAGTGGACACAAATCTGGATTGCATGAAGAGGACTTTCTAAGAGAACCAAGGTAAAATAGTTTTTACTTTACTTTTTACTCTGTCGCGGTAATCCCTTGAGAAAGGACCGATACCCATAGTCTCTCTTTCGTTTCGGCTTGTTTGAAAGCATGTATGAAGGCACTTCTGTGCTCCTATGGGCCTGTATCACAAATGTGATGGAACTCATCGTGGACGACGGGGAAAAAATTGAACATGCTAGTCTTTCTGTGTTGAAGTCGTGAAGCGTCACAGGCGTGGTATCGGTTGTCGTGCACTATGACACACTACAGGAGATGAAACGACTGAATCTTGTGTCCCGACGCCCATTGTCTTTTACGAATCCACCTGACACCCTACGTCAAGCAGATCGTGTCAAAATCGGGCTTAAATCATGTAGTCTGAACCGGGCTTTAGAGTTTTGCCAGCAGTTTTGAAGATTTCTCCATTCAAGCAGATAGGAGTTTGTCTTGAATGCCCAAAATAGCTGCCTAGAAGAGTTGCAAATATGGCTGCAAAGTAAATGTATTTTCCTTGAAAGAGGATCTGGTATAATCAAAATGGTTTCGTAAACTGAATCAGCTGATTCGTTTAAAAAATCTGACTCTTAACAGTTTGTTCATGAATTAGACATTGATATTCACACAAAGCTATAATATGACTTCAGTGGACCGGGAATCTAGCACACAAGTTGTATGGACCCTAGCACTCTTTTATGGTGCTTTTTTTGTTATTTGTGAAGCTTGAAAGCAGCAGGATAAAAGGTGAACCCTATTGGAGAGCCTAGATTTTAAAGATCAGATTATTTTTTATAATCAGTGGTGTTCATCTGTACTCAAAATTTGCATTGCCATATTTTTATTGCCATTATGTTGGAGTGTTTAATCTGAATTATCAGTGGTGAATTTCTTCCGAACATTTTGCTGGGCTTATTTTCAAGGGATGTTGGAGAGGCGGTCTTCTCCTTTTCCAGAAGCTTCTCAACTCATTAAGGACGCCAGATCTATAGTTTGCAGGAAGTGCTTTGGTTCTGACAGGAAGGTTATTGGTCATTTTGGAAGCATCCATGGGTATCTGGCTCAGTACAGTTGATGGGTTATGAAATATGTGGTATAATCTTTTTATGGTCCCAGTCATCAGTATTCCAGGCCATCATGTAGTTGAGAAGATTTAATTCAGTTCAGGGTGTCTCAGAAGGTGCTTGAGGTCTGAAGAATCTGGTGAGGGCCACCTTTCACGTCACAGCCTCTTTCTTTTAAGCACGCATTCTTTTAATCGGTCTCATCAAACCACTAACAGAGCACTGAGTTTGAAAAGAGTGTGCACACACAGCGGACTAGTATCTGCGGTTTGTTTGAAACCTCTGTGAAATGTTGAGTCCAGCTGTTCTCCTGTTCTCAGCAGTGGTCTTTTATTGCGTGCTGTTTGATGACAAAAGATTGACTTGTCTGGGGGTTTTTTTTCCTTTTGGTTGTGTCAACACAGCCGTTCTCTCCCCCTCATCACCCGCAACACAGAATGAAATATGTATGCGAGCACACACACCGCTCTTCCCTCCCTGTTTTCCAAAACCGGTCACCCCTTGCTGTTGACAGCTGTCCTGTTCCAAATCAACCTCCGTTCCCACCCACAACCAAACAGCAGGTCCAGAGTTCTGGAAGTACATCAGAGGGATGTGATACAGCAGGAGCAGAAACACTGCTGGACAAACACACATTTTATAGGCATATTCTGCACAGTATTTTTCTGTTTGATATGCATAATGAATGTAACAAACCTTTTTTACTGTTGTTTTCGTTTTTTCAGTGAATGTAACAGTATCTGGGAGGCAGCACTTACTGGGATTGTACGATACTGCTGGACAAGTGAGTTAATGCTTCTGAAGTCTATATAGTCACAATAACAGAAGCAGATCTTTCCTTCTATACTGTGATGTACATTCAAGTGGAGGCAGATTTAAAGATTTAGAGCTTGCAGTATATTGTAAAAAAGGGGCGGGGTTTAAGCAGACAAAATGATTGGAAAAGTCCGACATACATCACCAGATAGCAGTCTGACGTTTTACTGGAAGACCGAGTTACGACATTTTAATTATAAATACAAGGTAAAAAATGTGACAAAATAAACATTATGTATAGCTGAATCATTCACAATAAGATCTATAACATGCATTTCAGATTTTTTTTATTTCATGCCGACTTTAAACCTTATTCACACAATAACAAAACCTCAAAAAGATGACTGCCCTCAAATGCATTAAAATCCAATTACAACTTCACTATTGTTACCAAATAGCAATGAATATACAGCCGAATAAAACCAGACATAACACAAAAATCATGTTTTTCACTTGGTTAATGTCTTTCCCCTACTAAATAGTCTAATGTCATCAATTGAAACTCTTGTGGTCATGCATCAGATCACTCTGAATGTAAACTCCTTTTGCATCACAGTCACGTTTAATGGAAGAATTTACAGCCAGTTTTGAATAATGTTGTAAATAAAGCTGCAAGCACTGACTTGAAATTACAACAAACTACAGGCTAGGTTGTTTTTGTCAATGTCAGCCAACAATAATGACTTTGATTTTGGCTTATTGCAGTGATTCTTCAAAAGGAAACTCACATGAATATTCATACACAGCCTGAAGAGATAGATGCCTCTGAACCAAAGCCCAGCTGTTTACTTTCCGTGTGCGTCTAAAGGCATCACAGAATCAGCCGGCCCTGTAATACGCATCTTATGGGACGCCAGTTGTTAGAGTTTTAATCCTAGAATACATTGCAACATATTTGTGTTGTAACTTAAATCGGTTGGAAAAAATAATAGTCACATACAGTAATTATTTTCTTTCTTTTTTATGATTCATCATTACTGTCACTTCCACTCATCTGTTTAACAATTTCAGCATCAGATTTATTGGCTTTTATAAGGAATTCTCTTATTCCCATGAGGAATATTCTCTTATAAGGACTATGGCAGTTGCTGACATTGCACAGGGGGGTGGCATTCATTAAACAGGATGTAGTTTCTAACAGTGTATAAATTTGAATAAATTATGAGGAAATAAACTATTCTTTTATATGCAAAAACATGCAATACAAGGGAAAATAGCATTATATGCATATTTTACATTGCATGTCTCAGATACTGTACTAGACTGGTGAAAAGTGCTATAGGGTACTGATTTGCATAACAGTATAAATATTTACCAACTTTTACTAACAATGCACTGAGGGTCACTTTTTTTACTTTGTTTCAAGGACTGTTTCTGCTTGAGCTAATAAAGAAAGCTAAAGTGTGAGTATTACTGTTCAGCTGGTTATAATTAAGTAAACGTTTCTTAGGACATATAGCTGTAGCAAGCACAGTATGAGCTGTAATGAAGAATATTTGCTGCGTTTCAGAATTGAAAACACTGACTATGTAGTGAGCCGCACATTGCTGTATAAATGAAAGTTATATAATCCAGTACATCTGCTCCCATAAGCAGTTCACTGATACAGAGGAGCATCTATGTGATGATTCATTATTTATGTTCATTTGCATTTCATAATAAGTGATAGAATAAAGCCATGAATAAGAATGATGCTCTACGTGTAACATTTTACCAGAACATTACATTTATTGACTCAGAATACTAATTTTTTTAACTGTTTCACTATGGTTTAATCCAGTGATCCACCAGGGGTACCTGCAAAATCAAATTAGGTTGTACTTAAACATTTTTAAAAGTCTCTTATGCTCACCAGGGCTGCATTTATTTAAGAAATAATGCAGTAAAAACTACAGTATTGTAAAATCCTTCAGAAATCATTCTAATAAGCTGATTTTGTGTTCAAGAAACATTTATTATTATCGCTGCTGAAAACAGATGTGCTGCTTATTATTTTTGTCATTACATTTTTTTCCAGGATGTTTTTGATGAACAGAAAGTTTAATTTGAAATATAAATATTTTGTAACGTTGTAAATGTTTACTACCAATTTTGATATCCTTGTTGAATAAAAGTAATATCTTCTTTCCAAAAAAAAAAAAAAACTGACCCCACATTTTTGAATGGTAGCATGATTATAAATGTAATGATCTTTTTCAAGAACACTTCTCCATGACATCCTCCTGAACTGTCAAGCTAAAGTGTCTCATTAAAGGAACAATCAAATTGGCCTCTCTCACCCAGGCACTTTAATAAACTGAATCATAATTGCTGAAAGGTATTCAGAATAATAATAGTCAAAAGAAACACATTTCTGGTGTGGTGTTGAAGTATCTTAATACCTGAAAATAACACCAATCAACAATTAAAATATTTGTTATTACCGCCCAGACTGTGCTTTCCACAGCTATAATTCCCGAGACATGTTTGCATTATTTTATCACAATGAATATGCACACTGTAGAGAAAGTCCTTAATTCAAAGTCTGTTGGTTTGCAAATGTGTACATTTATACAATGATGTAAATTGAGCGCAACTGATGGGGGTATGTTGGACAAAAAAGCTTTAAATGAATCTTTAACCTTTAAATTAATCATCTGCACTCTTTGACTTAAATTTTGTTTTTCAAAAAGATCTTTTGCATCATATTTCAGTTGTAAGAGAGATGAACTGAGTCTAAAGCAGGCCTTACTTTACTCGTCGTCATATAGGAGGATTACAACCAGCTGCGGCCCCTCTCCTACCCCAACACAGACGTCTTTCTCATCTGCTTCTCTGTCGTGAATCCAGCTTCCTATCACAATGTGCAGGAGGAATGGGTATCTGAGCTCAAATCCTGCATGCCTCATGTGCCCTACATCCTCATCGGGACACAGGTGCAGGAGTTTTTTAGTTCAGACAGTAATGTGATTTCATAATAATAATAATTATTATTAGCTTTGTTATTATAAGTGAGTGAAGTGAAGTGATGTGATGTGTGGCCAAGTATGGTGACCCATACTCGGAATGTGTGCTCTGCACTTAACCCATCCAAGTGCACACACAGTAGTGAACACACACACCGTGAACACACACCCAGAGCAGTGGGCAGCCAATGGGAGCTGGGGAGCAGTTGGGGGTTCAGTGCCTTGCTCAAGGGTTTCACCTCAGTCGTGGTATTGAAGGTGGAGAGAGCGCTGGTTATTCACTCCCTCCACCTACAATCCCTGCCTGACCTGAGACTCGAACCCGCGACCTTCGGGTTACAAGTCCGACTCTCTATCTTTCATTAGGCCACGACTTGCCCCGGTTTATTTATTTTATTAGTTTATTATCAGAGAATTTATTAATTACTGTTAACTGATAATTTATTATTATTGTTGCTGTATTTTATTATCAGATAAAGCATTAATTTTATTAATAATAGTAATAATAATAGTTATTATTATTTTCTATTATCAGATGAAGCTCAAACAGATCAAAGTCAAAATATGAATATTTATGGAAAATAAAAATAAAAACAAAAAAATAAAATGTTCAACAATTAATTTTTTGGATTGTTTTTCTATTTTTTACTATTTCTATTGAAGATTGACTTGCGAGATGACCCAAAGACACTGGCACGTCTGCTCCAGATGAAGGAGAAGCCACTGACCTATGAGCAAGGCCTCAAACTAGCCAGAGAGGTGATGGGTGTTCATATGTTTGATGGTTTGGCTTAAATTGCAGTTGTTTTATTCTCAATCTGTCCAGGTATCCAACAATAGAACGCATGATTCATAAACTTTCACCACTGTTTTGCAAAGCACTGAAAGGATTAATAAAAATTCTGTCTCATCCTCATGTTGTTCCAAGTTTGTCGTCCCATATGACTGACTTTCTTCTGTGGAACACAAAGAAAGATGTTTAACAGTGTTTGAGCTACTCTTTTGCATTCAATGAGAATGAATGCTGACCACAACTGTCAAGCATGATTTTCAAGGTACATTTTCAGTGAATTTTCAATTTCCTTTTGTAGGATCTCGACAATCTATGGTCACTATCAATTTTCTTTATATGGAAACTAGCAGCTCAGACATTCTGCTAAACCTCTCCTTTTGTGGTTTCCTGTCTCTTTAACCTAAAGCTGAGTGTTTTGTTTCAAAATTGTATATTGACGTCCACAGATTGGAGCCCAGTGCTATCTGGAGTGTTCGGCACTGACTCAGAAGGGACTAAAGACAGTATTTGATGAGGCCATCCTGACAATCTTCAGCCCAAAGAAACAAAAACGGGGCTGCGCAGCCTGCAGGAGCTGTTGTGCTATCGTGTGAGGATAAAACTTCTCCAACTGTGAACACCCACTCTCCTCCAAAGCTTTGGGCAGAATAACAGACCCTAAACCGCCTCCAGTCTGCTGTACATCCTTCCTTTCTCCATCCGCCTGTTGTCCCTCAGGACAATGAGCGGTCTTGCCCTCGGTGTGTATGTCTTGTGGAGAGCTACACTGTCCAAAACAAGTGCCTTAATTTTTCCCCCGCATTGCCTTACGGGATTCGCTTCTCAAGCCAAAGAAGTCTCAGACGGGACTGTGGTTTCTTGAACCAAGGTGGTGCGACATCGCCAATCTCCAATCCAACATTTCAGATTCAACTCTGAGCCATTGGATTTTTTTTAAACCGGCTATATTATACGGTTTCTCGAGGCTTATGAAAAAATGAAAATCCATTCCTCCGTACAAGCTGGTTTTCTCTCAGTCACCTCAAATCAATATTGCGCTCTTTCTGGAGTCAATGCTTCAGCAGTTCGAGCTAGTTAATAAGGGAAATTCTCTGGAGGATGGCCAACTCATCAATAGAGGTAGAGCAGACGCAAAGAGAGAGAGATGAGAGTAAGGAATGCATCTTCCTTGGGCCATTTAAAATGAACAAAACTGATAATAAACCGCTACAGTACTATACATTCAAAGATATGTAAAATAATGTTATCCATCAAAAAGAGTGACAATCAAGCACACTGTGTGAAGATAAAGGGAAAATGTATCTCGTGACAACATTATCCCATGAATCATTTATATTTCCTTGTGTTTTTAAAACCGAGATGCCCTGAAGTGTACTTAGTCACATTTCTGTGAGCCATCAGACCTTTATCTTTATACAGTGTAGGTGTAGAACAATGATGCCATAAAATGGTGCTGTAATTGTTATATATTTCATACGCATTTACATTCTGATTTTTGAAGGGGCCTGTATTTTGTCTTCTCAAATGACTCTGCCTACACACATTTTTAAAAATGCTCTCATTTTCCTCTATTAAAAATGAGCCGATGGAGGACTAAAAGTATGGAGGACTGTACGTGCCACATAAAATAAAATGAAGAAATCAATCACCAATGTATTAATTCAAAAATTTAAATCGATAGATAGATAAATCTTAGATGAATCATGTTTCAAATTATGACATATTTTAAACAGTTTATTTCATTAATGTTAAAAAATGTAGTTAAAAGTAACAAATAATATAAATAATTTTAAATGCAATCTAACCTGGAAGTTAACATTACTCTAGTCTCAGCCTCAGACATCACATTCATGGAACGTTGTCTGAATGTCCGATGAATAAAGGCGTACAAAATGGGAAACACTTTGGGAGTTCTTCAAGTCGTCATCCGATTGGTGAAATTCTACAGGATTTCCACATTCTTTAATGGTCCGTCTGGAAACAAAACCGTTGTGACTTCAAACCCCCTCGTGGAAGTTTACAACTGTGACATTTTCCCTGAAAGTTTGAGTTAGAATAGTTTCCAAGAGTGCGATTTTAAACACATCGAGGCTGTAAAAGCAGACTATTGAGTAGACATGCTTTCCTGTTTAGCGTGATGGTGCCTAATGTCCCCGAAAGCCTCTGTAGTCTCATTTAGCCACTTGTTAGCAACTGCCATTTTCAAGACAAGTAAAAGCTTTAAAAATGTCACTAGGGGGTATTACTGGTGTATTGTATGTCATAGAATAGCACAGGAAAATATTTTGAGCTTGTGTTCACCGCAGACCTTATTTGAGGCATTAAAACAAAAACCTGTTCAGCATTTGCCAACAAAAATACATCATCCCTGCAGCACTGTATTATTGAGATGATTTAACATTTTAAACATTAATTATAATGTTTACCTTTTATTATATGTAAAAGGTCTACTTTTTTAAAAGTGAAAGGTCATTTTCCTTTATATTGTCATTTTAATGTATATATTTTATTATTATTTTGATTTTATTTTTAAGTGGCACTCATAGTCCTCTAAGTGATCCGACACTGTGAAAAAAGAAAATCACTATCACCCTATCACTCTCTATTTCAGCTGAAGTACTCGTGTATTTACTGCGTACCAGGCTTATACATTTTCTAACTGCTCAGTTTTGCCTCTGGCTGAAGCCACCCCCTCATTTTCCCTTTTAAATATCAGCTCAAACACAAATGGCTTTGTTCTTCAGACTTGTTTTTTTTTTTCCTCAGGCATGTTGTGTTGTCATGCTGTAAACTGCACCGCTGATCATGACTCTCAGCAGTCCCACCCTAAATATGTGGCCTTTTCAAAGTCCCTACTGTGTTTTGGTACAAGTGTCAAATAATATGGAAAATATTATGTGTAGCCCTTTTGTTTTGGACATGTGTTGAACAATGTATAGGTTAACCAACAGTTCAAGCATCCATATTCACTTACCAAAAGCTGTCCTGTGAGTACTTGTAGTTCTCAGACCACCATGTTATGGACACCAGAACTGGTACTGATTACTTCTGATTGCTCTTCACATCAGTCGTTCCTTAGTTTGACCTCAGGGACTTCTTTCCGGAGCCCGCAAGGTGCTAGAGACCATCCTCGGGCTGAGGAATCAAGCCTGCTCCACAGAGAGGAAGAATGAGCCATCATTCACTTGCCTTTAATGTAGCATAGTTTGTTTCTTCACTCAGTTTAAGTGCACTTATGACACTGTGCCTTGCATTGTCCTATGCAGTAGTTTATATACTGTAATGCTAATGAGAAGACCAGTTTTCAGTTCCTGGTTGAAAGAGCTATAACTTGAACTCAGTCTTGAACTCAACTGTAAACTTATATTTAATATTTTTAATGTTTTTTTCTCCCTTTAAATTTCATGTATTGATTTATATGCTTAAGAAACATGACAGCTTTATTTGCCAAAACTAAAAATGTGTTGTAAACATACACAGAGTGATTAAAGCTTGTGATAAAACTTTAGAATTGTCTTTGAAATATTCATTCATGAAAGTACTCACAAGTTTTTCCAATACCTGCGGTCGACTGTCATGCCAAAAACTGCTTTTGTGAAGCAACATCCTATCGGCTAATACTGCTTGGCCGTTAAATATTCGTTCTGGATTTATGTCTTTTTTCAATGATGTCAAGGCTATTTGCAACTAAAAGGTGAAATGCTTCCGGTGACATCCAGGTCCTGTTATTTTACCTGTACAAAACAGTGCATTGTGCTAGTTTATATTGTTGTAATATTATTTTAATGTATTAAAGTAATCATAAACACACTGCTTGGTAGCGCAGATAGTTTTACCGTTTACTTCACTTCTAGTTATCTATCTAAAGCAGCTAATAGGAAATGTCGCTCATTCAAATAAAATAGCTTACTTCCGCGTAGCAAAATGAAGTGCTGAAGTTGACATCTCCACATAATAACATCATCGTTGGTCTTCATGGCTACTTAACAGCTGTGTTTGTGAACCTTTGGCTTTGGTAACCTTAACTTTTAAAATTGTGTGCAAAACAATGCCCCACCCTGTTACAGACATTACATACAAACAGTACTTAAATTCACCATGAATAGTTATTAATAGCTAACTAATAGTAAGTATGTGACTACTTTGAAAGCGGCAATCGTGTCTCTTTTGATAATTGATGATAATAGTGCTCTGCTCTCCAGGTTATGTTTGTCATGGCTGAAGAAGCGGCGAGACCAAGCAAGTAATCATCAGTGTAGTTTTCAGCGCCCTCTGTTGGTGAAAATAATCACTACACGTTTGCTTGTTGCAGACTTGCAGTGTACTTGTCTGTTTTAAACTTGCTGTAAAACGGTGAGACAGGACACCAACAAACCAGGACGTCTGGTCATCCTAATGTAAATCACTGGCATTTATAGACTGAACTTAGCCACAAGTACAAGATGAAAGCATTAAAATTATAAATGGGTCCCTCACATCCATCAAATTAAGATTTTTCACGTATGCAATGCATTGTGTACAGTTTCTGTAGTCAAGCTTGATTTTGTCTTTAACACCTAAAAATTAAAATTCTGTCATCACTTACTCACCCTAAAATGACATTCCAAACCTGTATGAATTTCTTTCTTCTGTTTAACACAAAATAAGATGTTTTGGGTAATCAAAGTTGTTGGTATCCATTGACTTTCATATGATTTTTTTTTTCCATACTATGGAAATCAATGCTTACCGTCAACAGTTTGATAACCCCAAATATCTTCTTTTGTGTTCAACAGAAAAAAGAAATTCATACAGGTTTGGAATGACATAAGGGTGAGTAAATGACAACAGAAAATACATAAAATATCAAATCTTTAAGACTAATTATTACCAAGACTACCAAACTCTTATTTATTCACCATATTAAATAGATGAAAGAATACATATAACTATATCAAGCCAATTTTTGTGCAACAGAGTGAAGCCTTATTTTGTATCATTTGCTTAAAAAAGCACTGTCCCTCTCATTGCTTTAATAAATTCATTCCCCTGTATCGCTCATCTGTGTTGGAATGAGCCTTGTGCCACCTACTGGATTTAAACTGCACATTAATGCTCTTATTAGTTTAACCTAAGCCTTCCTATTTTCTCCGATCAAACTGTACTTTTGTATACTCTAATAATAATAATAATAATAATAATAATAGGCAAAGATGACACTAAGCCTCATGGGTTAATCAGATCAAACTGATACAGATGTAGTTCTGAAAAAAAATATTACACGGAAACTTACAAAAGCAATTAAGAAAAACAAAGCAGGCAAGTTTATCACAAAAAAACAGATTTATTTAATATCTCTTTCTTTTTAAAATAATTAGATTTATTCTATTCATCAAACCCTTTCTTTTGAATTTTTTTTACATATCAAACTTGGGCCATAATAAAACACACAATGAGCTTGGGAGAGTTAAAACAAGGAAGAGAGAAAGAGAGACACGTGATTAAGCCAAAAAAATAAAATATAATAAAATACATCCTCCTCACATGTAAAATCCACAACCACGATTGTTGAGACTTCAAATAAAAGAAGAGAAGGGGCTGAAGTCCCACGAGAACAACTAATGAGCTAGAACTCAAAGTGCTTTTTAGTTCTAACCTGCCCTGCCGGCTGGTATTTCAGAAGAGAGATTATGACCTACCGGATCAGCGTTTACCTACATAGGCCCTAAAAACCCCACCATAAGCAGGATTTCATTTCAAACACTCCATGAAAAGAAAGAAAAACCTTGTCTCGCTCAGCTCGGTCATGTAGACGACATCCACCCACCCTGAAATCAAAACGAACAGAGCCGAGCAGTGGAAATCTGGGTGGCCCATGAGAAGCAGTCCAGAATATTCTTTACGAAAAATATATATCACTTAACGGTTTTAAAAACACTGGATGAGCTCTGAACACTGAAACGAGTGCCACTGAAACGAGTCCTTGCTAGTGTCGGAGAAACCGAGCTTGACGTACTCTTGGTAACTACTGAATTTCCACATTGGAATTCCCAAGAGTCTCCACAGCAGACAGCATGAAACTATGACCAGATCATTACCTGGTTCACAAGTAAAAAAAAATAAAGGTCCTCAGAGAGGTTTGTCCTCTTTATTGAGCGAAGATAACCACCGTAGCCGACTGCGGCCCATCTCGCACCATTATGGACACCTGTCCATACTGTACAGTAAAGGACTGGGCCGATCATCCTGTAAAAGAAAAAAAATGCACACCACAGAGAGGACGTTCAGTATTTGTTTTTTTCTCTCCACTCCTGTTTTCCTTATATTCACGTCATGGGTTTCTGGTTTGTGTCCCCTGAGTCAGGGGAGTCAAATTATGTCTAGATGGAAAAGTCTCTCTTCATAAGAGACAAAAAAAAAGAAAAAAGATATGTGGTGGTGATGGGATCTTCGCATAAGACATCTTTAATCGCAGGGTGAGCACAGTTCTCTAAGTCTCAGGGCACTTCCTTGAGAACAATATATTGACATGGAGACGCTGAACAATTTCTGAACTGAAAAGGTTTTTTAAAATATATCCTTTGACCATAGTTGATTATCATTTTACCATATTTTTTTACAACAAGGAGTGCACATTAAGTCTCTCTTCAAATTTTCTGTTTTTTCTTCTTCCTTTCAGTGTAGTAGTATGATACAGGAAAGAGGGAGAGGATTATTTACAGTGCTGTTGAAAGGGAGGAAATGAACGAGGGAGTGTGCGGTAAAGTACGCAGCATGAGAAGCTGGTGGCCACGGGATCCTCACATAAGACATCTTTAATTGCAGGGCGAGCACAGATCCCAAAGTCCCAGGGCACTTCCTTGAGAACAATATACTGACATGGAGACGCTGAACAATTTCTGAACTGAAAAGGTTTTTTAAAATATATCCTTTGACCATAGTTGATTATCATTTTACCATATTTTTTTACAACAAGGAGTGCACATTAAGTCTCTCTTCAAATTTTCTGTTTTTTCTTCTTCCTTTCAGTGTAGTAGTATGATACAGGAAAGAGGGAGAGGATTATTTACAGTGCTGTTGAAAGGGAGGAAATGAACGAGGGAGTGTGCGGTAAAGTACGCAGCATGAGAAGCAAATAGGGGACGGGGTCCCTGTGGCAGAGTAAAAAGGGATTGTTGGGGCCACACAGAAGGGCGGAGACGAGGTCCGTGTTAGGTGGGAATGACGCCGTCGCTGTTCTGGATGCCCCGTCTGAGCTCCAGCTCCTCCAGCTTCCTCCATAGGTCCTCTCGCTCCTTGTCCTTCTTCCTTTCCCTGAAGGAAAGATAGGTAGAGGTTAACTGAGCCGCTCTGTAAACTGCAGGAGTTTACAACACTGCATTGTTTGTTTCTTACCTTTGCCTGTCTGATTTGTAATTGGCGGCGAGTTCGTCAAACAAGGCGCTGTTCATCTCCATGAATGCTTTGAGCACATTGTAGATCAAAGCTGATATTGCCCTGATGGTGGAGGAAAGCAAACACGATGAACATCAAACCACAGGAATGTGTGCAAAGAGTCAATACCAGTTACAACTAGATAATGCATATCAGTTTAATAACAATATATACTTTAAAAAGTGATTTTTTTTTCTCAGTAGGGCTATATTCTATATATAATTGATCAAAAATGACAGCAAATACATTTATAATGTCACAGAAGATTTCTATTTCAAATAATTGCTTTTCATTTGAGGTTTCTATTCAAAGTATCCTGAAAAAATATATATATTATGATTTCCATAAACAATAACAACTGTTTTCATCATTGATAATGTTTTAACTTTTGTGTGTGTTGGTGAATTGTATGCGTACAATTATTATGATATGTATGATATGATATTCTCCTGCCAGGATGCTGTTGTAAATAAGAATTTGTTCTTAAGCGACTTGCCTCATTAAACAAAGGTTAAGAAGAAGAAACGCTGATTCAATCAGCATATTAGTATGATTTCTGAAAGATCATGTGACTGGAGTAATGATGCTGAAAATTCAGCATTGCATCACAGAAATTAATTAAATTTTTTAAATATATTCAAATAAGAAAACTTGTTTTAAATAGTAGTTTCACAATGTTACGATTTTCACTGTATTTGATCAAATAAATGCAGACTTGGTGAGCATAAGAGAGTTAAAAAAATCTTATTGACCCCAAATTTTAAATGGTACATATTAATTGTTTTGATAAAAAAAAAAAAATACATATAAATAAATGACAATATAAAACTCACGGGTTCCAGTGCTCTTTGGAGATCCTGTAGAGACTGGCAAACATGATAGGCAGGATGACACTGGAGTTCTCCTCAATCAGACTCATGATATACTCATTGTTCCAGTAGTACAAGGCTCGTTCTGCCACCTGAAACAATATATAACCTCCATTTTAAACTAATATCAGTAGTGTTCTACATACAGATTTTAGACTGCAGAACCTGAAGCATTCAATTGCACTAAAAATTTTACCTAAAACTTTTAGTGGAAAACTATTAGTGGAAGCAGAGTTGATTTTGTTTGAGCAATGTATCTTATTCTTGTTTTATATTTAATCGATTTTATGCCCAAAATAATGTGATATTAATGATCAAACATGCTTACTAATCTTTACAATGGACTGGTAATGTGAACAAATATGGAGCACGGTTCCGCTCACTAGTAAACAGAAAATAGATAACCTGTGATGCTGCAGTGATGGGAATGTTTTGGGATGTTTAAGTTTCTGGCTATTACAAGACATCACAAGGTTTGTGAGGAAGATTTAGGGTGGGGTGTGTTTACCTGAAAATGGGGGCTGGACACACATCTAGCTATCAGTTTGAAGAGTGGCTCTTGGATCTTAACAAACTGAGTGGGCTCAATCACATCTAGAATCTCCTCCAACTCTCCAAGAAACATAACCTACAAAAGAAAACAATGCAGTCAAGGGTACAAAAACATTTAGGAAAAGCATGTAAAGCATTTCTCTTGGAGAAATAAAAAAAAAAAGTAATTTAGTGGAAGAAATCATAGTATTTCTCACTTGCTAAAATATATTCCCCCCGGTTTCACAGACAAGGCTAAAGCCTAGTCTCCGACTAAAATGTAAGTCTGAGCCGTTTCAACTGAAAGAAACTTGCACTGATTGATCTTGAAATATGTCAGTGCCCTTGTTTTGTCTCAAGATGCACACCAGTAATGTTTTTTCTAAGGCATGTTTATAAAAATTACTTTAAAATCCTAATTGAACTATGGCCTAGTCCTGGCTTAAGCTAAGCCCTGTCTGTGAAACCGGGCCATTATGTTTTGTTAGAAGTTGCAACAATTAAAGAGTTTAATTCTGAGATCAAGTCACAAAAATGGACAATGGATTAACTTAACTTTTCATAAAATTAAGGCATTACCTCTTTTTGACTGCATGTTTTTGGCCAAAACTTCAACAAGCCTCTGATAACCTACAAAAAAAACAAAACAATAAAGCCAACTAGTGAAAATCCTTTAGAAACAAGCCGAAACAAGATGGAACTTGATTAAGAATGAGGAAGATAATGGTGACAAGCAACACTTACAGGTTCTGTTAACGTGGGCTCTTTCTCTAGGAACTGTACAATACAATAGGCCAACTAGAAGAAGAGATTACTTCAGATTAACATAAATGCATTTCAAATGTTTAGATTCATAAACTGTCATAAACAAGCATGGAAACAAGGAATCTGTTTCTTCTGCCCCTGAAATGTAAGCGAGCAAACACACACATGTGTACAAGTAACAAACAGCTGAGTGTCTGTACCTGGGCATGGAAGAGAGACAAGCTCCTCACTGTGTGCAGAGGCAGCAGCACTTTCACCAGGAACTGTTTGTGCTCAGCTTTGAGAGGAAGCGCAAAACCATTGATGATGCTGTAAAACCAGAGGTGTGTGAGACTTCTGATCTGACATTGATAACCATGAAAGAAACTGATAATATACAGGAGACACAAACTTCTAAATGCCTCAGGACTGAGGACAGGGTGGAGTAAAATAAAACAGGAATGTGACCTCTGTGGGTCACCCTTCATGTCTTTCCAAACTCTTTATTTCCTGATTTAAATTTCTCCACATCACTTCCAATCAAAAATGGGTCCTAAAATATGACATACCTTCCCAAAATCTCCAGCAGTTCAGCTACGCCACTGAAGTGCTCTGTCTCATATACAAAACTGTCAGGGCAGGAGAGGAGAGGGAAAAAATAAAATAAAAAGATATATCAGCATAACTTAATATTTCATCTAGTATATTCGCAACAAAAACACTTGACAGTTACTTACCAAAGAAAAATGTTGTTGATTTGTTTGCGGATGAAAGCCCTGAGGCCGAGGAACTTTCCGTAGATTCTGTGCAGAACTGTCTTCAGGCAGTCCCTCTCTCGCGGGTCCTCGCTATCAAACAGCTCCAAGAGCTAGAAATTCACAAGAGGAGTTGTATTAACTATATTAGCAATGTGTACGACTCAAAAAAAAAAAAAAGAGACATATTACCTTTCTTAATACATTGACAAAAGTCAACTGTACAGTTTAGTGGTAATTATACAAAAAATATTTGAAAGAAAAATGCCACTACTGACCAATCAGAATCAAGTATTCAGACAGCTATATCTGTGCTGTTTTACTGGCAATACTGGCTTCATTTGATTGATACTAGGATGAGAAGTCAAAGAACATTTCACAGACAATCACTCACCTGTAATACAAATTTCTGGTCGATGTATTTTTTGGCAACGCTGGGCTGAAATTCCTGACTTTCCAAGAAGCGAATGAAGAACTCATAAACGAGCTTAAGCATAAAAGGAAGAGAGAGATCAGAAAACTTGTCATTGAAATGAAACCTTGCAATTATTTCAAACTTAAGACTTTTTAAAGCCCATATTGTTTGATTTTTTAAAAATATTTTAGACCTTTGTCTGTTTTTACATGCATTACATTTTTTAAAAAGGTGATTAAAGGGTTAATTCACCCAAAAATGAACATTAGTCCATGTTTTACTCACCCTCAAGGCATCCTAGGTGTCTATGACTTTCTTCTTTCAGACGAATTCAAATCGGAGTTATATTAAAAATTGTCCTGGCTCTTCCAAGCGTTAGAATGGGGTTAGGTGGGTGTTTTTGTTCAACAGTCCCAAAGTAGTTAAATAAAGCGCATACATCCATAATAAAACGTGCCTCACGCGGCTCCGGGGGGTGAATAAAGGCCTCCTGTAGAGGATTGATGCATTTTTGTAAGAAAATTATCCATATTTAAAACGATATAAACACCTTTTTCTCACTTCTCCTAACTGTCGTAGGCGGACGCCGTTCCGGGTGGATGACATAAGACGTATGCGTAGCGCACGCGGCGGTGATTAGTGACGAACGCGGAAGCGTGACGGAGAGAGAACAAAACATAACGCCGGTCACGAATTAGAAGCACAAAATGAGGATTTGTAAAGAAATATGTGGGAGGATTTCGATATAAGCCAAGAAGAGACTGGTTTTCCTTTGGTAAAGTAAGGAAACTTTGCTTCCTTTGCTTCTGTAAACAAACATTGGTTTTCGAGAGACTCACGCACAGTCTCTCTTGAACGTGTGTACGACAGTTGGCGGTAGTGGTGGGCAAAGCGAGGCTTCATGAAACACTGAAACAGTCGAAGCAAATGTGCCGAGGCTTTGAAACAATTCGACACCCGCCCCTACGGTGACACCTAGTGGTCATTTTCAAGTATTGCTCTGAAACAGCATTGACAACGAATGTGGGTTGGGGGAGTGGTTAGTGTGCACGATTGGCATGTTGTCAGAACCTGTCACTTTAGGTTCGAATCCCGGATATACAAGCATGTATATAATTATAATAAATATTTGAAAGTTGTGTTTTTATTGTTCTGTTCTTGTAATGTGTTGTAACATCTCTCTGACAACTGAATGAACTCTTTGTGAATGTTATTTTGGACATGAAAAAAATTAGCATTAATAAAAAAGACATGAAGCCACAACTGGCATTCTTACATATAAAGATTTTTATGTAAATATATTAATTGTTCTGCTGCATTAACTCCACTTTTATACTTTGCGGGAGTTAGGTTAAGACAGATGTGCGATTGTGTGGTTTGTTCCCGACCCTGTCGATCAAAAGCAGATTCGGGTCTCGAAACACTTGTGAAACGCCCCGATGTTTTGATTCGCCTTAGTCACGTGACATGTAGGGCTGGGTAAAAAATATAGATATCTCGATATTAATCGATTCTCATTTTTACGGAACGATATTGATTCTTAAATCCCAAGAATGCCTGGCATTTTTTACATATAAAGATTTTTATTTAAATATATTAACTGTTCTGCTGCATTAACTCCACTTTTATACTTTTTTTATTCTACTTTTTTATACTTTGCGGGAGTTAGGTTAAGACAGTGTATGTGTGCGATTGTGTGGTTTGTTCCCGACCCTGTCGATCAAAAGCAGATTCGGGTCTCGAAACACTTGTGAAACGCCCCGATGTTTTAATTCGCCTTAGTCACGTGACATGTAGGGCTGGGTAAAAAATATAGATATCTCGATATTAATCGATTCTCATTTTTACGGAACGATATTG
>NW_015633236.1:138849-183533 GCF_001515625.1 Sinocyclocheilus rhinocerous
AATCGATTAGTGTAGCCTGTTTTCAGTTAATGGACGGAACACTGAAGGGTACTTCTCATCCAATAAATCGCAATAAGCATTGTGCTTTGGTAGTTTTCATATGAAACAAAGTCTCAGATTTCAAATTCTGTCCATTGTATTGCAGTATTTAAACAATAAATGCCGTTTTGGCGCTGTTTAATGTGGAGTGACAGATCGCTGTAGCGCCTCAGTTCAACAGACGCAGTAGTGCGAGGCGCACGTGAAATAATCATCTCCTCCACATTAATACCAGTTTCAGCACAAAATAAACATGACTAAACATCCGAAGCTAAGTTAAAAGAAAGAGTATAACTTTACAATCCGTATCCTGTCTCATGTAATCGCTCAATCTGTGTTTCAGCAAAGCAAAGACTCCAATATAACGGCTTGTAAACAATGTCATGTAATGTCACATTTACGTCAGAAAAAACATATTAGGTGACCATGAACTCAGTCAGATAGAATAATAAACTGTAGAGAGGGGCATTTTGCTTAATATATGCACAATATAACATATTCATTATAATTTTTACTGTTCTTCAATGTTTAATTTATGCTTGAATAAATCCATCAAGTTATGACAGCCACCATTTAAATGTTTATATATATAAAAAAAAACGAATTGAAGTAAAAATATTATGTAACTGTAACTTTATTATTGTAAAAACTTCATTAATTTTAACCTTCAATATTATAGTAATGTTGTACCAACTGACTCTCATGTATATTTTACAGCATTAGTTGAGATTTTTTTTCCTTGAGAAAATTTGGCATGTACTGTACATAATATATACATCCAAAATAATCTATATTGAATCGAATTGGTAATCGAATAGAAAGCTTGTGAATGAGAATCGAATCGAATCGTGAAATTTGTGTCAAAACCCAGCCCTAGTGACATGGGTGTTTCGAATCACACTTCGGAGCAGTGGAGCAGTGTTTCGAAACATCTGCGCTTCGGGATCTCGACACAGTGTCGAAACGTCAGTTTCGCCTCAGCCATCCCTAGTTGGCGGAAGTTACACAAAACGGTTTATATTGTTTTACATATGGATTTTTTTTAACAAAAATGCATCGATTCTCTACAGGAGGCCTTTATTCACCCCCCACCCCCACCCCCCAGAGTCATGTGATGCAAGTTTTATTACTGATGGATGCGCTTTATTTAACTACTTTTGGACTGTTGAACAAAAACACCCGCCTACTCCAATTCTAACGCTTGGAAGAGCCAGGACAATTTTTAATATAACTCCGATTGGATTCGTCTGAAAGAAGAAAGTCATATACACCTAGGATGCCTTGAGGGCGAGTAAAACATGGTGGAATTTTCATTTTTGGGTGAACTAACCCTTTAATTCCTATTTATTTGATGCTGGCTGTGGCTCTCTACCTGTAAGTGCGGCCATGAAGCCTCCAGCGTGGGCTCGTCTTCCTCTGGGTCAAACTCATTACTGTCACTAGGCGGAAGAGTCCGAAAAATATTGCAGGACACCTGTGACAAATGAAAAGAGGGAACACTTGAGCTATCTCTGAATTATATAGGCATATAAATTAGACAACCACAGAAACTTTCCAGTCACATAGTGTGCTACTAATCTCACCATTTTGACCACCTCGGGGTAGGTCTGCTCAGTCAGGTAGCCCCGGCTGAGGGTGACGTAGTCCACCAGCTCATTGAGGGTGGACCGCTTATACTCTTTCATTTTGAGGTCAGAAAGCGTGTCCAAGAAGTCAAACAGAGTACAGCACTGCTGCAGTTTCTTGAGAAATAGCTCTGGTTGCTCCTGCGCAGAAACATCTAGACAGACAGAAAGAAAGAGTTCATGCAAAATAATCCACGGAGTACTAAAATTCCACAAATGTTTTACATCAACCTCCTTGACTTTCCTACTGTAATCTGCCTCATTTCAGGACTGTTGGTAGGAAGCCTAAAATACTTCACATATTAGCTTGGAGGTCCATCTGGCATTTGACCTCTAAATATTCCAGCTGATTGGGGCTTGAGTTTGAAAAGTAATTCAAGACACAGTTATACATGTCCCATAACCAACCACTTACAGTGGCAATGTTCATGTAGTATTTGGCTTTACTGACCATATTTAAACACTTCACACAGACAGCATATGCTCACTTTTAAAGCAAAACATTAAAGAGGTTTGTTAAGTTTTACATCTGTAAAACAACAAACAATCTAAAACAACTGTTTTACTGTTCATAAATGTATTTAGATACTGTGTGGATGTCAAAAGTGTAATATGTTCATCATTAATGTGATGAAACATGCTTTAGGATAGCTGACATTAAATATTTTAAAAAGAAACTGCTGTATAAAAGTATTAAAGATGCATTAAATTGACCAAAAGTGATAGTAATGAGTAATGACTATTACAATGTTTTCTATTACTCAAAGAATCCTGATGAAATGTATCATCATTTCCACAAAATTATTAAGCAGCACAACTTTTCATCATTGATAATAAGTGTTTCTTGAGCACCAAATCAGCATATTAGAATGATTTCTGAAGAATCATGTGACACTGAAGACTGAAGTAATAATGCTGAAAAAGAATTCTGTCAGAGGAATTCAATTTTAAAATATATTTAAAATAAAATAAAAACTACTTTTATATATAAAAAGAAAAGTTATTTTAAATTTTAATAATATTTCACAATATTACAGTTTTTATTGTGGTTATCTTCAAATAAATAACAGCCTTGGTAAGCATGACAGACATAAAAATGGGACATAACACTTAACAGAACAATCCCATCTTGAAAATTGAGACTTTTCTTTCATTTGATCACACAGCGACAGTTTGTTTGCATTCAGTGTGCCACTTTGCTTTTTTGTTACTATAGTACAACCAACCTTATCAGCTCTATCAGACCAATAAAACCAGCAAAACACTCTGCCATCACCAACCATTAACTTCATCTGACCACGTAAACACAGTTTACCTTTCAGCAGAGGCAGCTGCACCAGATCTATAGGCTTGTCCTGAGATCTGAACTGGGACGAGCTCTGTGCTCGCTTCTGCCTGGCTTTCCTGACAGACTTCCTGGAGAAGCCGTCCACCTTGTCCACCGACGGGGCTGTGGTGGCTGCTGAAGACATAGCCCTGTGCCAGAGAGTGTTTATGGGCAAGAAAGAAAGAGGAAAACAGAACAGTCAGGGATAATGTGCAGAAAACCATTGAGATTTTGACGCGTGCATCCAATGGGCAATTTACTATCCCATGATGAGGCCACAGGTGAGGGGTTGTGAATGGCAGTGAATACGTATTCAGATGCTTGGCTTTACTGAGCAGCAGAATATTCAATCTAAATGACAAAAGCAAATAAGCTTCCTATGGAGGAGGCATTTTAAGGCATCATAGACACGCTCTAGATGAAAAGTCTGTTACGAATTAAAATCCTCATCCAGTCATGATCAGGACAGATGTGCACTCGAGCCGTCAAACTCTACCTGCTTTGTCCTTTCAAATTCAATGTTAGTAAACAGCGGTGGGCCATTACAGGTTAAATTGTACTTAAGGGCTGGTGTACCTGAGGCTTCTCAGCCTTACATAAGGGCTCAAAACACACCCACAGGAATGCCATGCACTGGGATTACCATGGGACGGATGGGACAGGAAGTGATGAGGCTTTAGTACTCCTCCCAGGCAGAGCAGGAAGTGGAGGAGTAGCAGAAGGAGGTGGGGACTTCACATTGTACACGTGTTTAGCAAGGCCATATCTCCACTAGAATGAGGAGGAGTAGCAGCATGTAACGTTGGACAAAATGAGCGACAAAAAATAAAACAAACCCCAAACAAAGAAACAAAAAAACAAATAAATATTAAAATAAATATCAAAAACAAAAATCAAAACAAAAAACATGCAAACAATAAAAACAAACAAAAATCATAAACAATAACAAAAATAAAACAAAACAAAAAACAAGAACAAAAACCCAAATCATAAAACAAGCAAAAATAAAAAAAACAATACCAAAACTAAACAAAAAGCACTAAATAAAGCAATAAATAAATATTTAAATAAATATCAAAAGCAAAATAAAAATAAAAACATGCAAAAAAACAAAAACAAACAAAATAATAAACAAGAACAAAAATAAAACAAGAACAAAACCCAAACCATAAAACAAGGGCAAAAAAACAATACCAAAACTAAACCAAACGAATTGGAAATTACGCTGGTTCTACCATGTCATGTTTTTAAATGCATAAAAAGACTGCAATGAATGTAATGAAAATCATTCATCCTGAATAAGAACAAGTTTTTTTTCCCAACCCACCATCTTTTCAGCTAAAATGTTAACATCCTGACACTTTGCTATGGTAGGAGCCGGATGAGAGTAACAGACAGCTGATTAATTTCACAACAGGCGCAGATACTTTGTTCTCCAGAGCGTATCTACAGGGGGTCTATGGATGTGACCTTCTGTTCTGCCCTGCCTACATTTGGACACACATCAATTTCAGCTCCAGCTTACCAAAAAGAAACCTAACTGAAGACCAGAAAAAGGGGGCCATTAGTGTATCATCAGTTTATAAATACTCATAATGGATTAGATATTAAAACACACATGAATTAATTAACATTAATAAAATTAGCAACCAGTATAACACTTTTTTTTAAATCCACACTACAATGCAAACATATGCATTACAATGCAAAGGCTTTCACTTATTTAAATGACTGTACAATATATTACTGTATTACTGACCTGAACCTTCACTGGCTCAAAGTTAATGATCTAGGGCCTTTCGCTTTCTTCTGGATTCCTGCAAGGGGTGTTGGCTAACAGAGACCTCACAGTTTCGGAGTTACACAGTTACAGAGTCCTCCAACAATGACAAGCAAACATCTACCAATTAAAAACCTCTTATCTGCTGACAAGGAAGAAGACGACTCGTCTGAAAGTTAGAGTAATGAAGACATAAAATATTCCCTTAAGTCTACTTATCTGGTAGTTTGAAAGTTTGCCGGTTCATCTGATCTGCCCTGGCCTGATATTGCTTGTGTTTCTTACCTACCTGTGTTGAATCTCCAGATTTGCCTTTTTTAAAGTTGTCAAAATAAAAGGCCTGATTTGCACAAAAACAAAAACCAGTATCTCAAATATCCAGTGGCTATGATAAGCAATTGCCACTGGGTATACATCTAATTTTTTGTTTTCATGGGTTTAATAGAACAATAGGTAGAGAACTAGATAAAGCTTAACTCTAACTCATTTGGAAAAATGTCCACTTAAAAAGTATTAAATTTTCAATGTACAATAACACAACTAAATGCATTCATTTTATGTAGTCAAACACTACTCATGCAACCCAATATAGACTTTCATGTTTTTCAATACAGTTTCAATACAGACTTTGTCATTTTACATAAGACAAATGCCCTTGGCGTCTAAAAAAAATTATGGCTAATTGTGTAACATACAAAGCAAAAGGGAACAGCTTCCAAAACGAAAGGCCATGACATACATTTAAGCAAGATCTTATGCCTAATAAACACTCTTTGCTAATAAATTTCACAACTGAGTGTGTAACTGTCAGTTGTCAGGCTGATAAATGTGAGGCTGCCATAACACCAGTCATAAACTAAAAGGACTTTGGAGGCAAAGCCACGCCATGTAGGGAAGCGTTTCTGCCATCCTTACTGCTGCTTGTGAACTGAAAAACAAGAACAAGTCATTTAAGAAAAGTAAGTTACATTTAACATTAATCTCAACCCAAACCCAAACTTTGAAATTATTCAAAACATCAACTCAACTTTAGATACTGACAAGTTTTCAGTGATCTGTTTTTCATATGATGAGCCACATGTAGCCCATGGATGCCTTACCAAAACAGAGATGAATTTAAGACCACGAGACCCTTATGTAAAAATGAGCTTTGAAGAACAGCCGACTTCTTTTCCATTCTGCAGATGTGTTTACATTATGGTGACTCTAATATGGCCCTAGACGGCCTGCCAGTATGAGCCTGGGATTTAAAGTGCTGAGAAACAAAGCACTGCACACTTAACCACGGTCCAGGATTTATTCCCCATTCATCTAACAGTATTATAAATCAACGCTCAAGATACCAAGTTGTTTATTGGACGTTCAAGGTTTCATACACAAGGCCTTCGCATGCATAAGAGAAGGACTGTGATGTTTAAGTCCATTAATTGAACATAAAATGTAAGCGCACCTTCTTCATAGACTGAACTATTAAACTTCTCACGCCATGTCAAGCCAGGAAATAGCAACTGAACAGTCAGGACTTGGACTTGGCTGTTCTAAAGCGTGAAATGTCATCTATTGAAGCGGTTCGGTTATACATTTACTTATTAAAAGTGTAGGATCATTGTTGTACAACATGACCCACATTCAGTTAAGCTTCGGCTCACAAACGGACACCTTGACGTCCTCACAACCTCCAGTAAAACACCCTGGCAAAATACAGAATTTGTTTTGTTGTGACTGTGCAAAGTTATCCCATTTTTAGAGGCGGCAAAGGAGCTCCAAAATATTACACCCCCTTACATCACGAACAGGACGTGGACACTGCTGATTTGTTTTTTTTCTCCAGACAACAGCAGTGCAAAGAGCGTGTTCTTCTAGGTGGTTGATTCGCTACAGAAACTGATGTGCTTACATATCCTGAAGTGTCCTGCTGGGGTTTTGTAACCTAAAATTTTTTAGCCTCTCTCTTGGAGTTTGTTTAGATGGGTCAAAGAAAAATAAATATATATTTCTATGCCTGACCATCACCATACAACTATTTTTTGAGGGGACTAGTGGCAGTTCTCTTCCACTTTATGTTCTTGGTTAAATAAAAACCGCAACAACTTGTTGCACCATTTCTGTAAAAAAAAAAAAAAAAAAAGACAATTATGGAATAATTATGACCACACAATTATTATTTTAATAATATTATGTATGATGATTATTCCTAAAAAAAAACTACTATGTTTTTCCTTCAATTGTATTGGGAATTTTAATGGATATATTCATACATTCAACTATTTTACAATGGTGAATAACCGGAGAGGCAACAGCTGCTTTAAGAACAAATTGAAAGCTCTGTGTGACTCAGTGCAGACAAAAAGTGACAATCACATGTGAAAGTCAAAGAAAGTGGAGAGGCAGCTTAAAACATGACAGTTTTATAGTTCTCACTGGACTGCCCAAATTTTGACAGGCACAATAACGATATTAGCTATGTTTGACATTTTTTTTAAAATCTAATAATCATGCAATTTCATTATCCAAGATACTATTTTGTTTCAAAATCTGCTGCGAAACACCTGACCGTATCGGAATGCTTTTCCAACGCTTTCATGAGTAGCAAAAATGTTTTTGCCCCAAAGAAACCACTTTTAATAATACATCTCAAATTTCACAAGCTTTGAATTTAAAGAACATACTGCGAGACAACAGCTTAAGTCTGTGTTTGGTTTATAAGGAAGGGCCCTGTAACATACAATTGACTCCTCTCATTGATTAGAACACCTGACTCAAATTACAACCATTATACAGATGGTTGTCCTTTACATTGACACTATGTTTTTGACAAAGCGAACACTGGATCTGAGTTTATAAAGACAGTAAACTTTCCTTCTACCTACTCCAATATGCTTTATCCAAAACATTTTTATGCATAAGACAGACTACAGACAGTTCTGGCAAGTCACTCACGTTGCCCAAGGTTTAACTACATTTTTGTTTCCAACACAAAGTGACTGGTATGATCTTGCATTGTGCTTTCTGATGAAATGCATGTCCTTGACAGATAAAAGTATGTCCTGTCTCAATATAAACACTACCAGACAGAAAACCAGGAGACCAGAAGAGTTAAAATCAGTGTGCCTGAAAAGTCTCAATTGTCAGTCCGTGAAACGCATGACTGCAGCTGTGGAACAAAAACAGGTGTGGAGTAAATTGCATTCCCAAGAGCCTGAAAGACAAGGCCAATAAACAAGACTGTTGACTTGATAAAGCCAGTGTGCCGACGAAACATGCTACCTATCAGATCGTGCTACCAAAAATATATCTGCATTGTTTTAAGGGTAAGTTTAGGGTAAGGGTATGTATGGACGGGTAGGTTTAGGGTGGTGAGCGTGATTTGACCAAGTACAACATGTTCCTGGATCAGCATCATTCCAATCAACCAATCAGAATTGAGAGATAACTTTTCAGGAAATGTCAGTTTTAGGCTTACAATCAGGATTAGGCACTTCTACACCCTTGTTAATCAGCTATCATTTCCCTCTGATTTTAGGAATAAATTATGGGTAAGGTTAGGTTTAGGGATGGGGATTGGGTTAAGTCTGTAAAACAAAAGATGTTGATCCAGGAACATGTCTTACTTGGCAAAACCACGGCGACCGGTTTAGGGTAGGGGTAGGTATGGACATTTAAAAAAAAGCCTCAAACCACATGAATAAGATGCTAGTAGCACAATCTGATAGGTAGCATTTTTCGCTATCGATTTGTGCTACCTATCTTTTTAATGGGAGGTAGCACAATCTGAGCGGGTAGCACAAATCGTCAGAACACCGGCAAAAACCAAAGAAAACCTGAAGGTGACAAACTCAACACTGATTATTTGCATTTACTCAGATTTGGAAAGTGAGTTGATGTTCTCATCCCATCAAAGGCTGATCAGACTGCCTACATAGGTGCCTAAGAATATACCTCAACATTTATGAAGAAAATATAATAATCATCACTGCACAGTGAACAACCGGTGCTCATTTCACAGCCTTATCCCATACCGATATGAAGAAGGCGTTTCTGAATACCTCAAATGAGCAAATATGTCAGAAACCGAATGACAAGATTGTAATCAAAGCACGATCGTGTTTAACTGCCTATAAACACAAATCGACCTAAGTGGTTTTGATCTTTTAGAGTGCATAGTTCTCTAGTTATAAATAATTGGCTGGTCAGTCTGCTTGACCGGACCCTTGTTAAATATCACTCTAAAATCACTATTAACTTAGCAATGCAGTGCTTAATTGTGTTTCTTACCTCTTTCGATGGTTCTCGGGTCCAGGTGGCTCGTTTTAAGCAGCTAACCTTGTACTTGCAGGCGACCCAGCTAGCCAGCTAACTCAAGCGCTTCACTATCGGACTATTTAAACCGGTCTCGGCTTTGGAATACAGTCCGCGTATGAATGGTGACGATTTTTCCGACTGAAGTCACACCAAAATCCCTGTTTATGAGATAATTAGAAAGCCGTCTGAAGGTATGTCAGCATTGCACTGCTAGCAGGAGCTCCCCGTACAGCTAATCCCTGTAGCTGCCGTCCCAGCCTGCACCAAAAGCCACATTCATACACATTCACTGACCGACTACATACCCAGATGTTGGTCACTAAGGTAAGAATGTCCTTCTCCTTACTGCTAAACTCACTCAAATGGCGACTAATTGCTAACCTGTTATCACAAGTATATGTTAGCAGGCTGTGCTAGTGCTCTGTGCCAATTTTTTCCTGGCTCAAAACAGACCGCTAAACCGAGCATGATGAACCGCTGGTTTATGCTGTTAGGCCAATGATTGGTTACTCGTTGCACAACGAACGCGTGGATTGGTCGGTGGACTGTCAATCAAAAACTGTTTAGGCACGCCTCGAAAGTCAAACGTCATTGATGTCGAGGAGCTATGGAGGTAGGTTTCGGCGTAAATGTCTGAGATGGAGATTGGATGAAGACAAGGACCAGAAATGCCCGTATGGCGAGAAATGTCACCCGAGCTGTGGTCCGCTCGGTCTTCGCTGGCTCTGTTTTCCTCAAATGAGTCGCATTACAACGAAGTAATTACGCGTATAACGCCGTAGACTACTAGACGAACGATTCCACTAACGTTTCCTATTCTTAGAAAAGGATTCGGGGGATTTTTCCCCTCTTCAATTACAGAGTCCTCACTTGGAACACGCTGTTACATAACTTAAATGACACTGACCAGTGATGATGTTCCACCTCGTTCATTTATTCATTCACCCTTTCATCTATTCGTTCTCGTTCTCAGCTGAGACAATTTAATGCTTCCGTTCCAATTACATGTTTTACTAACATGATTATATAGTTGGTTGTATAGTTGTGTATAATGGTTAGTCTCTCGACCAATGTACATTTTGAGTTGCGCTGAATCTCAGCCTCGAACTTCCTCTGAACTATGTAACTGGAGCATAAATAAATCGTTTAAACCTGGGAAGTTGTAAGGATACAACTCTGACAGTTCAGTGGCCTTTAGTGATGATAGTGTTGTTAGTAGTTTGGTATGAATGGGTGCTTTTGAATGAGTCTGTTAAGTGAAGGAAGGATTCCATTTCCCTCACGAATCTTCTGTTTTTTAGATTTGTAGATGGGCATTTTCTTACTAAAGTGTAATAAAATAAGGAATCTGTCACTTACAACTCACAAAAGATACTCTAGTCGCCACCTACTGGTGTAAAGCCGCAGAAGAGGTCAGTGCGCGAATCAGCAAACAAATCGTTTTGGAGAACCGGTTCAAAAGATTCGAGTCACTGAATCAAAATTGCCATCACTAATGACTTCTGTAGATCGTCTTCTATAAAGATCAATTTTTAAATTGTTTTTGCCGTGAACTACACCATTTCAAGATAATTGCATTAACATTTCAATTTTCAGTATTTGAGAAGAGTTCACGGAGAATCCATTCCACTGTTCTCCACGATGTACTTTGTAAGTACAACCACAGGATGGCGATAGATTACCTTAACTTTGTTCCTGCCATTCTCAGTGAAGATTCTTTCTCAGTACGAGATGATCAAATATAATATGTTTGATAAAATACGAACACAGTTCAACATTATTCCCGGGGATATGACTAATAAAATGTAAAAAAAATTATTCAGGTAAGCCTAATGTTTTAAAAGTATAAATGTTCCATGTAGTCCATAAATTATTGTGAGGTCATAAAACTGCATTCATTTTTTAGATTTGGGGAAAAAAGTCATTTAAAGTGGTTTTAGAGCAAGCACAACATGTCACACTACTAGACTCTGATGTCACTGCTTTCATGTCAGCTACCCTCTGAATAAATGGGATTTTTTATTTTGCAGTTAATGTGAAAAAAAAAAACTTAAGCTAATATACTGCAGTACATAGAGCCTAAATGTGTGTAATTTACAATTAGCTATAGTGTGGAAATATATGTATGGTAGGAAACAAGCAAGGTCCTCTAGCACTTACACAATGGATTAAAATCAATACATCATGCAGAAATGAGACCTTTGTCCAAAGAGCTGACAAATTGAGAAATGAGTATGTGTGCCTCTGAAACTTGCTGGATCAAGAGAACAGAACACGAGCACACTTACACTGATAAGAGGAAACACTGCAAGCCAAGCATTTAGTTAAAAATCAAAAAGTAATTTTGAAACATAAACATCAAACATAATGCTGTAATACAAAATGTTCATACCAGTGATCGCTTTGTAATGGAATTTTTTTAATTAAAAAACATACCCATTTCAGATGACAAGAACACAAATACAGTAGTAATTCATACTGTTTTTTTATTCACGGTAATAATACGAACAGAAAAATGGCAAGAACATTGCAGACGAGGAGCCATAGGTTACAGATACACTACATGTGTGAGTTTAGATGACCATGAACGGCTCAAAATTCAGCACAGGTAAGGTGTACAAGCTTCATTCATAATGCATTTCCTTGCAGGAAACCCTAAAACACCATCCAACCGTCTGTGATATGATATCCACTTCAGCTCAGTGCACTGTAAAATAAAACGGCTTATTCCGTTATGGTACATTTACTATATGCACAACTGATCACAATTGAATATATGCACAACTGTTTCCTTTATTTATACTGGTGCACAGATAAATTTGTCACCTTCAAAATATGTTACCAGAAACCCGGTAATAAATTCCACATATAGCACATTAAACAAATCTGTAGATAGGGGAGAACCGGGGCGAAAGTAACGCGGGACGAAAGTAACAAAGCGATTTTCTCAGAGACCTGATTAAATTTTTATTCCAAGCTATGACAGCACGTTCAGCACGCAACCATTGACTGAGCTGCCAAATATCACGTGATTCCGTCATCATTTTCCCGCGGTTAGGTCCGGAAAGCAGTTTTCAAGTACGGTAAGTAAAATTTAGTTTTTCTAAAAAGTGGTACCTTCGCCCCTGCTCTCCCCCCTACACACCATATGTAAGGGGGAAAAAAAGTTAAAAGAAAAGCCTTCAATTACATAAACAATGAGTTTTGCAAATAAACATTATGGATGCGTGACAATATTTGCACCATCAAAACTGTTTACAGAAAGACAGCTGTGGTGTCTTGTGCCTAGTTGGAGGATAAAGTTGCCCTGAAAAATAAGGATGCAAGGCACTGGGGTTTCTGAGCAATGAATGTTTATCAGAGATCTGTCTTCTATGACTGGCCTCACAACATTTCCTTGTGAAACTGAACACACTAACAAAGTACAGAGTACTAGTTCAAAGACAGACAACATATCAACTACCTAGGTTAATACTGACAATCAGAAAATACATGTCGGATTTACTTTAGCCATGTTATCATGCCCATAATTGTGTTTAAATATTTAAAACTGCAGTGAATTCAGTAAAGTGGACAAAGCAAGGAATTTCAATCATTTCATTAAATAAAGTCACACTGAGTGTGTTCCTGGAGAAAGATTTCAATGCATCTCCTCCAAACTAATGACACTATGGAACAACATGGATGTCGAATGGAGACGTGCAGAATACCTGACATTTTAGTATCTCAATTTAGCCAACTGTTAAAAAAGTGATAGTTCTCTCTCAAAAAAAAAAAAATCTGACAACATTTATTCACCCTCATGTCATTCCAAATCTGCGATACACAAAAAACTCTGTAATTATTTTTAAAAACATATTTGACGCATATAAATAATACATTGACAAAGACAATGTTAAAGATATGCTGCATTCATATTCAGAGCGGCCTTTTCCTAGCTTGGGTTTCAGAGTAACACATCCACAGGAAGTTCATGTATACAGCATTCATACTGACAGGAAGTTCCCTCCCCTCATTCTCTCGATGCATTACCGCTTATTGTGAGCCGTGAACTCAACCAGTTTTTAGATAACAACAACTTTCTACACCTCTCAGATTTAAGAGCGTCTTTCCTGAACCACTGAATGAACCATTAGGGCCATAGCACTGATCTGGAATGGACCCACTGAGAAGATAAACAAGCCCTAGGAAGAACAGAGAATTACAAAATGTTATGAGAACGAGCCCTTGAGGGAAAACCATGACAAGGATACAAATGTCTGACAAGGGTGTTCACTCAGGTTAGTTTGCTTCAGAAGGATGAAAACAGACAGGAAGGACCGCAGACTGAGCCAAAATCTATACAGCGAGAAACAATCCAGCGTATTGTTGAGCGAGAGAAAGCACAAGGGTCCGGGGATGGGTGGGTGTCAGTCTGCTGAAGGAAATCCACTGAAGACAAATGCAGGAAACATTTGAAACCTTTTTGAGAATGGCTATAAACATTACTGTTCAAGAGTCAGAAGCTTTGAACAGGCCCTCTGAAGATCATAACATCACACGCACTCACTTTCAAGAAAAACAGCCCACCGATGGCAACAAATTCCAAAAAACCCTGTTCAAATTCATCAGTTCGATAAAATCTGTAAACAAAACAAGTGAAATAAATTAGCATGGAAATGGAGCTGGTGAAATTATCAAAATCATGAACATCATATGTGTTTGCAACCAAATGTTTGTTGGTTTTGACTACAACTGTGGACCTTCACTAGTCCAAGTCATGTATAGGTTAAGCTAGGATTAAAACCGGATAATAACAAGGTTAAACGGAGGGATTTTCTTCAGGACAAGCCAAGGAAGCCAAAGAGAAGTGGCACCAGGAAAACACAGCAGTAGGCCACTGTGCCGTAGACCATAAACCGGTACGCCAGTTCCACGTGCGCGTGTTGTCTAGCCTTCCGCACGTCATCCGAAGGCACGCCGAAGATCCTGCAGGCCAGCGGGATCGCCACTGCCTTCATAGCAGCCCTGACGGCTAGAAGCACGGCCACTCCTACCAGGAGCCGCATGATGGAACGGGTCAGTAAGGCCCCGTCGATCAGGGGCAGGGTGAGTGGGAGAGCTTCTTCGGGGGGATCTGGCTGCAGACCCAGTTGGTGGTTCAGACGGGATGCCAACGCGGCTCCGGCAGCTGTGGCCAACGCTTGGGCCGTGTCGCCACGGGAGGTGCTCCATGAGTCCAGCGAGAAGGCCACCAAGCTGAAGCCAACATGCACAAGCAGGACGACCAGAGGGGCGTAGCTGTGGGACAGGTAGAACGTGTCGATGTCATGCAGCATGGGCTGAAGGACCGCCAGGATGAGCACACTGTAGAGGAAGCCTGTGATCACCTCCTGTGAAGATGAAGGAACAAACTTATTAGATTGAAAAAGTCTGAATTCTGTCATCATTTAGTCACCTTCACATCATTCCAAACACATAAGACCTTCGAAAAACAAATGAAGATATTTTTAATCATGACCTTTTTGTTTCTATACATTTTGGTTACCTGGACTTTCAATGAAGGGAGAGAAACCTCTAAGGTTTCTTTAAAAATATCCTAATTTGTGTTTCAAAGATTAACCAAAGTCTTAAAGGTTTGGAGTAATTTTTAGACAAACTGACATTTAAATTCTCATTGTTTATTCACTACTGGCCAGGCAAATACGTGAAGGTTAGTGAAAACAGGTATTGCTTGGCACGAGAAAGGTGGTGTTCAAGC
Source organism: Sinocyclocheilus rhinocerous (assembly GCF_001515625.1). Taxonomy (NCBI): domain Eukaryota; kingdom Metazoa; phylum Chordata; class Actinopteri; order Cypriniformes; family Cyprinidae; genus Sinocyclocheilus; species Sinocyclocheilus rhinocerous. The sequence goes on from NW_015633236.1 coordinate 153,663, forward strand.
ATCAGTGATCTGTATAAACACAGTGTATGAGTCATTATGGAAACAGGGCCCAGTTGTGTATAGAATGAACAAAAACATTCACCCTGAAATAAAATGTTGCAATGTATTTATTAACTATACAGTGAGTCCACTAATGTAAGGCCATGGTTACCATAACATGTCAAAACTGACTTGAGAACAGGCTGGAAGAATATGGCATGTAGATCTGATAAAGAGGTGTCATTTATGCAGGTTTTACATACACTTCAGCTGCCTTATTTTGTGTGTGGCACAAAAAAATTGTTCAGGGCATCTCTCCATTTTATGTTAGAGTTCACAGACAGCAGATGTTCAAAGTCTGAGCTTCCAGCTCACTTTTTCTAACACTGCAGCCTTGATGAACATTAGGAACTGGTTTTGTAACATTTTTCCTTCAGACTTTATTTGCCCTCATGACCATTACCAATGTCCTTTTTTCAATGGATTTTTGAAGAAATTTCTGCTCACTCTTTTTAAAAAAAAAAAGCGAATGGTTTGCAATCTTCAAAAAGAATGCAAAGGTACCATAAAAGTGGTCTATGTAACTCATCTGTTGTATTCCAGGCTATCTTAAGTCATACGATAGCTTTGTGTGAGGAACAGACTGATCATTCATTCATTATTTACAGAAAATCTTGAGATCTGCCCTAGCTGTTTGCATCACAATTAAGCAGCAGAACTGTTTTCAGTCAATATTGATAAAAAAAAAGAAATGTTTTCTGCGGATCATGTGACACTGAGGAATTGAGTAATGGCTGCTAAAAATACAGCTTTGCCATCACAGAAATGAACTGCATTTAAAAGTACATTCAAATAGAAAACAATTATTTTAAACTGTAATATAATTTCACATTTGGAGCACTTTGTTGACACCTTTAGAGTGCTTTTGCCTCATATTTGCTTGACAGCCTCAGTTTCAATATATGGAAATGATATAGAGTGGCTAGAATATTCTTCACATTATTTTTAATGTTCCACAGAAGAAAGTAAGTAAGTGTCTGGAGAGGCATGAGGCAGTTCAGTAAATGATCCATTTGCCCCTCGTCGTCTAATCTTATGTGAGGCACATTCAAGGTTAACAGAAGATTAGAGTCTGACTTTGGACACCTCACGAGAACACTACAATCTGATTGTCTGTATATGATACACTCATGCTGTTATGTACTTTAAAATGGGTAAAAGGTCAAAGGAGCCTGCAGAATCTGCAGAAGGAAATGCCTAATCATGAGCCATCCACATAGTCACGACAAGAAGCGTGTCTCTTCACTTAGATCTGACAGATGTGTAGCCTGTTCAACCTGTCCATGTCTATTTTATACATGTACACATGCTGCTCCATGTACTGCAAGCCAAAGGTCTCTGATTCTTTCCAGCAGTGTCTCATTTACACATTCCCACTGCACTCCTGCTCTAGTCCTTCCCTCTATATATCAGTCTTTTTAAGTTAGAGGGTTGAATGGATGCTGGAAAGATCTAAGAGACGTTTTTTCTTAATCTTCTCTACCAAAGCACTCTGATCACAGGCACTTCAGCCCTAAGCTATCAAACAGTCCATGAGGGGCTCAACAATAAGGATTTTTTTCTATACTGGCTTAGTTGGTCCACTAATTCAGATTTTTACTTGCCTTGCCAACGTTTTCACACAAATAATAAATATTTTTAGTAACATTTCTATGAAGACTAGTTTAGATATTTTAGGTCCACTAGTTCAGATTTTTACATGCCTTGCCAACATTTTCACACAAATAAGTAATATTTTTAGCACATATTTTGGACTATCAATTTCATGTTTCTAACATACTGTTTAGTATATTAATAATAAAATATTTTATTATTTAGGCTTAATTCAGGATAAGTGGAACATTTTTTCCCAGTGTGTCCAACTTCACCCGAATTCGCCCTATATAACAATTTAAACATAGACATAAAAAAGGGATAGTTTAATCAACCTCATTGGTTCTCCCGTATCAGGCAAATATATTTTTGAGCTTCCACAAGAACTGATTAGTTTTGTTCTTGTGCAACAAGTACAGTTGAGCTTATCATATTTAATGAGTTCTATGAACCTTCTGAACTGTCAAAGTTCTGGTTGCACAGACTTTCAATAGAAGGACAGAAATCTCTCAGGTTTCATTGAAAATATCTTAATTTGTATTTTGAAGATAAACAAAAGTATTATTGGTTTGTAATGACATGAAAACAAGATGCTGAAAAAAAGTGAGATATAATGCAACCACCAAAGACGTCCCTCTGCATGAGTACAACCAACAACTAAAAAAAAAATTATATATGTGATTAATTGCTATTAAATTAATTAATTTTTTTTTTTTTAATTGACAGCCCGTTTTTAAACATTTAGAAAACCACAAACAACTTTACCTTGGCATACTTACATAAGCACAATTTGCAATAACATCCATTAAAAAAAAAAACATTTTGCATGTGGTCAATGAACCACATTTATCTTATAAGATATAGTGGCGACAGCGGACTGGCCCCATAGGACAAGTGACCATACAATGTTGAGCCCTGGTCCACAGACTTGTGTTCCCACAGCATTCACACACAGCACGATCTAGACTTCCTAAATCATTGGGTGTGCAGATTTCCACAAAGATGATTCAGCCACCATCATCGAGAGCACAGCATTAAAATAACAAGGTTCCCATCACCTAGGCAACCAGCATTTGCTTTCTAAATCTGTCTGCTCCCACCAACAGCATTTAAACAGATAAAGAGACACAGCCTCTGCAGAAAAATAACAGGTGTAAGAAGTCAATGGTAATTGTTACTACATGTGCAACCTTCAGCACTGATGACTAACACACAACATGTCAATCTTGATGACTAATGCAAAGCTTGTGTTTCAAACTGTCTATCGGCCTCTGTCTGCTCAACACATAAAAATGTAAATGATCACCACCGGCTCATACAAGCCCAGGGGAAGCAATTATCCAATCAGAGATCTTCTATGAGGAAAATCTAAACAGATGAGCATTAGAAGATCAGAAGATACTGAGTCAGCCGTGATGACTCACTGATTTGTTTTGTTACTGACAGGAGAGGGTTGCAAAAGACTAAAGCAGCATATATTAGGCTTCTTCTTGAACTGCTCCCAAAACCTTAGTCACGAAGCTGCAAAGCGAGAACTGAAAAGTTCCTCAAATTTGAAAGCTATGCTGTGGAAAGCTGAAGGTGCCTGAACTGCATAAAACATATTAATATGCTCTGAATAACCAATTATACACAGCTACTAGTGCAACAGACTGAAATTATCATGCTTATTAAAGAGTTCGTACATCCAAACATGAAATCATTTATCATAATTTACTCACCTCATGTTGTTCCAAAACCTATTTGATGATCCATTGATTTAAGGCAATAGGAAAGAATGATTAAATGTGATGAAAACGTTACTCACCAGGACAGAGTGCATGCCCATATAAATCCTGCTGATGCACACAAGGACACTCCAGAACAGAGCGATGCTCAGTCCAAACATGAACGGGTACTGTTGAACACAGAGAGCAAAGACTTGAGGAACTGCAGTTCAATAGGCAGTAAAGTCAATTCTTAAAATCAATAAAAACCAGGGTTATAAACTGAAACCAACACCATTAAAAAAAACTGTTGGTAAAATAAACCATAACTTAAATAAAATTATATATATATATATATATATACACAGTATATGTTGTTATTATTACTTTTTTAAGCTGATGTACTAAAATAACTGAAATACAATTAAATAAAATTATTAAATTCTATACAGACATTTTCTTTACAAGAGAAAATAAACACTGAAATGACAAAAAAAAACATAACATTACTACAACTTGAACTAAAATTAAAATTATACAAAATTAACACTAGTTAAAACACATGATTGAAATTTTTACAGACTACAAAACCCAAAATATTATTTTAGAAATAAAATAATAAAAATAAATTATCTAATTCAAATTTCAAATAATGTACACTACTGTTTAAAAGCTGTGGGTCATTAAGTTTTTTTAAAGACAAATACTTTAATTCAGCAAAGATGAAAGAGAAAATATTAAGCAGCACAGCTGTTTTCAACATTGATGAATCTCTTGAGCAGAAAATCAGCATATTAGAATAATTTCTGAAGGATCATGTGTCACTGAAGGCTAGAGTAATGAAGCTGAAAATTCAGCTTAGACATCAGCGAAATAAATTAAATTTTAAAATAGAGAAAGTCAGTTTAAATTGTAGTAATATTTCACAATATTACTGTTTCTACTGTTTTCAGTTCACAGAGGATCTCTCCTGGACTGACAACACCGCAGCACTGGCCAAGAAAGCACAGCAGCGTCTCTACTTCCTCCGCAAACTAAGAAGAGCCAGAGCCCCGGCCCCCATCATGTGCACCTTCTACAGAGGCACCATCGAGAGCATCCTGACCAGCTGCATCACTGTGTGGTATGGCACCTGCAACGTGTCCTGCCGCAAGACTCTTCAACGCAAACAAAAAAATGCAGCCGTGGTGAGCATAAGAGAAATTTCTAAATCTTACCGACCCAAAACTTTTGAATGGTAGTGTAAGTATATCATAATCCAATATTTAGTCAAGTGGTATCCAAGAATTTAGTGTTTTTCATACCAAAGAGAATGCTGAACCAACTGCTTACAGCAGGACAAAAAACCATACAATATAACTTACAATACACATATTGATCAACCACAAATTAAGCAACAGAATCAGGACAGAGTGGGCCAGAATGCCTTACGAGTCCATCAAGGATTGAGACCACCAGGCACACTGTTAATGTAAATTCATATGTTTGATGAATTCCTGAACATACTCTAATACTTTAGAGGCAGACCAAGTGCAGTTGCAAGAGACGTGGATCGAAGAAGCTGCTGATCTGCAGAAATGCCTCTGGATTTCTCATCATTCAGACAACAGATCGGTTCATTTTTGACATTCAGTTGAACTTTCCTTATGTGCTCATTTATTCACTCCAGTAGTCTGGGCAATATACCAGTACCTCCCACAATCCCATCAACATTGACTACGTGTGTAAGTTAAAAAAATTTGAGCTGACTTGACCTCACTGGTTCTCCAGCAACTTCCAAAATAAAGCGTTGATACAAATTTTCAGTTTCCCTGAAAAAAATCGTCATACGTGAAAACAAAGCTGCTAGTTCTTCATTCTCCAATCTGTAGGCTTGTTTGAATAAATCATCTACAGAAAATCCAGTGGCCAGAGCAATGGCGAAAGAAGAGGAAACATGTTTGAGGCAATTGTTCCTAGTTTCCTGCTAAATTTAAGAGGATATGAAAGCAAGAAAATAAACTATAGGGACTGAGTTCCATTTTCTGCACAAACAGCTGGATAAGACTTTCAGTCTTCAGCAGGTACACGGCACATTATCAGTCAGTTTCTGCTGACTTCAAAAAAACTGCAAGGGAAAAAATGAAGAAGAACGGACTTCATTCTTATTCATTTTTTCCCCGGCAGTTTTTCATGAGAATCTGTCAAAAGCAGAAGACTAAGAAAAGCTTTCTACAGAACTAGATCAGATCCCTGTTGTATATAATAGGTGTATCAAAAAGAGTTATCATCATAAGCAATAGCACAACTTCTTCTGGCTATATGCTAATTGTTGTTAAAAGTAATGATTTTTGACACCAACAAGCATATGATTCAGATAACCCAGCAGAGAAATCCATATTTATGAATAATACAGTGCACTGCATAAACCTTTAGTGCTTAAGTAACAAAACCTGCATATTTTGCACAAAAAAAAAAAAACTATTGAGATTAATGTCCTGTCTGGAAATGCATTTACTGGGAACCTTGATTTCCAGATGAGTTAGTTCTACAATAATATGGAAAAGTTAAATTATTTTCCAATGGATGCAACAGACTAAGGACAGATGACTTTTGAGATCTGAAAATCAATATTTGAGCACCAGTGGAATAATGCCCTTTTAAAGGAAGGGCAATCATTCTAGCATGTCAACACTGAACTGGATGAACTTCACACAGCACTGGCAAATGAAGTGAATTAGTATAGAAACTAAAAACATATCACTTCTCCTAAAGAGAAACAGCTTATTTCAGTACTTTTTGATGCTGCAAGTCCTAGTCATCCTTCAAGTTAGTTTTGAGAACAAAGCATTAAGAATAAGCCTCAAATATTATTATGTTTGATTAAATATGATGCATACAAGTAGACAGTGCTTCATAATGGAGAGACTAAAGGTACCTTAATCTTTAAACAGTTTAAATAGCTAAATGAACTATCATATATGTATATAGAGAATACAAAACCTTTACATTCTTGCCTGTTAAATGTTAAGGGTAGTTAATGCAGTCAATGAGATCTTGACTCAGGCAAAGTATTCTGTTGTTTCTTTGAAAATAAATGGTAACAGAACTTTCTTTATTAGGACATTAAAACAAAGATAACTTAAAATAAATAAAACAACAAAATCAATGAAAGCAGGAAATCTTTTTGGAATGAGATCATTACGCAACTCTTATGCTACAAGCAGGTGAAGCATGATGCCAGAACACATCCTTATCCCAACCCCCTGTACTGAAACTGACAGCTTCACAACTTAACTAATTAACAAACAACATAATTATTTAACCATCAGTGCATTATGGAGCATTCTTTAATAACACTTTGTAAAGGAACTTGCTTTAAATAAATGATACATCTAGGTAAACAATGAAATCTTCAAAGGCTGGGCATCAGGATATTATTAGCTTGCTTATGCATAATAACCGAAATGCTAAAGGTAGGTTGTTTTGATAATGAGGACAGATGTTCAGAATGAATACAGCACACCCAATACAGCACAGCAAGCCTTAACAAGTTTGACCTAACTTGTATCTTTTTCTACAATACTAGCACTTATTTTATTATTAGTACGGCAAAATTTAAAGCATAGAGTAGCCCTTTCCACTACAGTAACCATTCAGTTAGTTACTGGCACTGCTTCATTTGCTACTACTTGCTGTCCCAATAGTGACAAGAAATTATTCCATTGTCACTGATAACAAATTGCATGTTTGCTGGGACAGCATCATTGCAAATTGCAATGTGGGAATCTGTGGTTTATGTATTACAATTTTTTCCGTTATATTTCAACACCCCTGCACTATATCTGCACTTACATACAATTACTTTTTACATGTCATACGTAAAGACTAGTCAGAATTTCAATAGTCTTGTGGGTAACGCGCCAACTTGAAGCGCCGTTGCGCTAAGGGTGTCCCAAGTTCGAACCCTGGCTCAAGGACCTTTCCTGATCCTGTCCCCTCTCTCGCTTCCTGTCTCATCTACACTGTCCTATAACAATAAAGGCAAAAAAACAGCAAATATAAATCTTAAAAAAATAGAATGGCTACTTCATAATTTAATTAAATCATATTAGTTTGCTTACAAATATTACATTTTAATTGAACTATATACTAGTTTCTAATAAAGTGTCTATTCAGTTGCCACTAGAAAAACTGGAATAGATCTTAGTAACTATATATTGGAACAGTTACAAGTAACTAGAAATAAGTACTGGTACATAAATGTAAAATTACTAGTCGAACAGGAATAGGTAATAGCACCTGGAATACAACTAGATGATATCTACAGATCCACAAAATTCAATGGCCAAATTTGGTAACATTGGTAACTACATTAGTTAACGAACAAAAATTGAATAATTTCTTTACTAATACATAACTAGTAGTTGTATTCGTTAATATAACTTAAGGGACCAGGGCTAACATAGCAATAAATGGTAACACTTTATTTTAAGGTGTCCTTGTTACACATGTTACATGTACTAACAATAATAATAACACTAAATTATGCATAATTACACGCAAGTAACCCTAATCCTAACCCCTAACCATATAGTAAGTACATGTAGTTAATTAATATTACTCAGTACTTAAATGTATAATTGCACTGTAACAAGGACACCTTCAAATAAAATGTAACCCAATAAACAGTTGTAAACAATTTTCAACAAATTTAACAAAGATTAATAAACACTGCAACAAATTTAAGGCATCAACTAACTTTGCTACTTCTCACTCTTTGAACAGTGACTAATAGTTAAGGAATAAGTACTAGTATTTAATGACTTGAGTGCTACTGGCTAATTGAAAATATATTCATCAATAAGTGCTAATGCATTATAGCTCGTAATATAACATTAAACGCTTGTTAGTTCAGGGGGGAAAAACAGATTGCTAAGAACAGACCAACGGAATACTGTCAACTTGTCTCACGTGGGTACGATTATCGATTAGTACTTAAATGTATAATTGCACTGTAACAAGGACACCTTCAAATAAAATGTAACCCAATAAACAGTTGTAAACAATTTTCAACAAATTTAACAAAGATTAATAAACACTGCAACAAATTTAAGGCATCAACTAACTTTGCTACTTCTCACTCTTTGAACAGTGACTAATAGTTAAGGAATAAGTACTAGTATTTAATGACTTGAGTGCTACTGGCTAATTGAAAATATATTCATCAATAAGTGCTAATGCATTATAGCTCGTAATATAACATTAAACGCTTGTTAGTTCAGGGGGGAAAAACAGATTGCTAAGAACAGACCAACGGAATACTGTCAACTTGTCTCACGTGGGTACGATTATCGATTGGTTTTGTGTGTGAAACAGCTCAAGAGTGCATCATACCTGCCACCGGCTGCATGTGAGCAGGAACAGACAGAAGGGCAGCGCGGTGCCGGACATGGCGTGTGTGGAGGGCATGCTGTACTCCGTGTTGTAGAAAACCTCCACTTTGACCACAGGAGGAGAGGCGGGACGGGTCCAGCGGACCACATCTTTCGTGGACTGGCCGAGGAACAGCACCCAGGCCCACACCACGATCAGCTGCCGGCTCACATAGGGGTCGACGTTCCACATCAAGAAGGGGAAGAACACGATGAAGAACATCTCGTTGCCCAGCTCGGTACCGACGGTGAAGAGATAGAAGAGAAACCTGTTCTCGATGATGAACTCTTGGCCAACATCACCGGTCAATGAGTTCCTGCGTAACGGCTTCACTGTGCCTTTGGAGTCCCTCTCCGCGTCTCGCCCCGAGGGTCCGTTAGCGGAACATTCGTCCTGTTCAACAGCATTTAAACTTTTTCTCAGCCTTTGGCCCGGAAGTCCGTGTGCTGAGTCTCCACCAGCCGCGCTTTGCCCCACGCAAGCACCGTTGACCCCAAGCGTCTCGCCAGCCTCGGCCGGTTTTTTAGGAAACGTCCCGCGGACGCCGCAGAGCTGCTGGAATCTGGCGACATGGCAGGGATCCTGTAGGTATCGACAAAGGCAGACGAATCTGTGGAGCGCGTCGCTTGCCATGGTGAAAGCGAAAGGGCTGAATCAGTATCCCACGCGCTGCTCAAGAGAGGCTGTAAACACCAGCGTGCAAAGCTGCACTGAACAATGGCTGGTTATATTGTACGGCGCATAGCTATACAATCCTCGAGTCTTCAAAGCGCAGGAGACGGTGGTAAAGTAGAGTGGCTATTTGACTGGGAGCTAGGAAGTACCCTTCCGTTATTAAGCAGGGAGGGCGACAGATGAGGTATGTACGTAGCTGAAGGCGGGGACGTGCACTGGTAGTGACGCACAGTAGGTCCCGGTCTTTCTCAATTATGGTCTGCTGGGAATATTTTTTAATATTCACTAATGAAATAACGTTATGGTAACTAGCATGAAACGGGAGGATCAGAAAATGGGCGGAGCTTAGCGCTTTATCAAGAATGATGAGTTCGAAAAATAAATCTTCATTAGTTATTCACTCAGTATTTTCAATGGCTATTACCGTTTTTCGATGTCATTTTCAAGTGTAAAATATCATACAGGACGCTTCTGAAGCAGCTCGTTGATGTCGATTTCACGTGTTAACTGTTACTTTTCTCCGCGCTGGTTAGGCTTCACCAATCAGTCATTTTAAAGTAGTGGATGGGAATTTATAAAAAAAATTATAATCATTTCAAAGGGATTGCTGAGTATTTCTGTTTGTGCGAAAAAAATACACAAATGCTCGGAAATAACTAAGTTAAGTCATACGTTTGATAATATGTCTCCAAGACAAAACCTCACGAGATTTATGCGACCCAGTTGAGTTTTCAGTTGAGTAAGCAGTCGAGCGCCCCCTGAAGGTAAATTACGTATTTTGGTAATTATTGTAAAAATGTTAACCTGTGCAATTGTACAATTTTATAAATGTTAAAAAGTAAAGTTTTTTAAAAGAAAATGATTCATAAACATAAAAATGACGTCAACTTTATGGCTCATGAGTAGATAGGATCCTTTGTCTCAAAAAATACCTCATGACAACATGACATTTTTAAAGATTGTTATATTCTATCTTTTAACGTGTGTCTAAGCAGTATAAAATTGAAACTTCGTAAGTACCTTAAAGCAAGAAACTGATGTATGAACAGAAAAGCAACAGAAAAGCAAAATTACTTAAACCTGACAGTAAATGAGTTAAATGGGTTTATTTGGCTCATGAAATACCTCATTATGAAGACAAAAAAAAGGACAGGAAAATGTGGGGGAAAAAACAACAGAATCTGATTACGTTTCTGTAAATTATAGCGAACTAAAAAATATTAATACGCAGATTTTGTCATTTAGACCTAGTTATAATGTTTTTGTATACACCGTTTTTCTATGTCGAGGATAGGATGACACTGGTACAACTGAATCTCATGGGTTTTAGATAGACATGACAAAGCCCACAAAAAGGAACACTATATCATGACTGGAATCAGGGCTTTCTCATGGTGATTACAACAGTGCTGTGACAATGTGGAGCACACCGAAGGACACAGAGGGACCTTTGTGGTCGGATGAAAGGGGTTCCCGTCACTACAGGATTTCATTTACACTGTGGGGCTATCATAGGTTGTGTCATACTTTTAGCTATTGTGGAAAAGAGTGGGGTCAGTGCTTTTTAAAAAAAAAAAAAAAACACTCAGTGACATTGTAAACATTTCTCCACTAGAGGGAGACTTTGCATGGCTTTTCATTTTCTAGTGGCATTTATCATTTTATTTTTGATTTATTATTTATCATAATTTATCATTATCTTCGTTTTTTTTTTTATTAAATTAAATTAAATTATTTGGCCGAAGCAATGTACCACTAATGCTTTGTGAAAACATAAAAACCCTTAACCTAAATTTGGTGTTTTTTTTTTTACCTAAATCTAAAAATCTAAGCATTCCCTATATGAAAAATGTAACAGCCTAAAAGCAGAATCAAACTAGAAACCCAACAGCAGGATGGTAGGATCTCATTTTATTATTTATTTTTGTCCAAACCAAAACATAACCAATGCTTTCACATTCAAGTGTTCATATTATTAAATAAAGCACTGTGGAATACATAACGCAATGTCAACTGACACATAAATTAACGACTCTGTTCAGAGCCAATTATTTCGCCACTTGAATCTTCTGATGTCTTTACGTTTCACTGAAAGGAAAAAAATTACATATTTATTTTATTTATTTATTTTTTGATTAATGGAACTATACACTTACAGGCATTCTTGTCTTCCTCCATCACACTCAGAAGCCATTCCTGTGTTTGTTCTGGCTCGCCTTTAAGACAAAAGTGAAAACAAAACATCACACCAGCACCAACTTCTGACCCATAATTTGAACTACCATTGTTCTCAAAAGTTGTTTCATGTCTAAAAGAGGGGTTTAGCCAATTCTGACTTGGTTTGCCGAAGTTTTGCCAGGTTCTGGTCCTGAGGGATGGAGGTCTCCTTTTCTGACTAAACAGGGCATGATCGGTCCCAGAGCCTGATGTGACCATCTCAACCTGTCTGTGGCGCCTAGATTTCGTTCCCTTAACACCATGTCCCAAAGCCATGTGAAGGGAAAAACAAACCATTTTCGGCATGAGTTTTTTTTCAAAGAAGTAACTGTACGTAGGTATAAATGTATGCAGATGATAAACATATCTGTATCCTAAAAATGATCTAAACGGAGCAATTACTTTAAGTACCATCCTCAATAAATACTGAACCCACTATGTAAACCATGTTTACAGAACTTAAGCAACAAGCATAGCAGCATTTGTTGCAAGAAAATTTCAAACCTTTGACACATGACCATATGATTTGGACTTGATGGCAGCAAGCATGACAGCTCTACTGGAGGACTGCAGAAACAACGGCAGTAGTCTTAAATTATTAAATTCAGACGCTACAACTTTAAAAACCATATGAAATTTCTTTACTATGAAAGCTTGTTTCAAGTGGGGAAAAAAGTCTGAATTGTAACAAAGTCGTAGTGTACCAGAAAAAAAACACCTGTGAGATGTAAACTTAGAATTTAGAGGGGGGGGGTCAGAGTTCTGATTTTGAGAGTTCACAATTCTGAGGGAAAAAAAGGACATATTGCAAAATACAAATTCAGAACTGAGAGGGGAAAGGTCAGAATTGTGAAGAAAAAAAGTCACAAAAAAAAAATTTTCACCACATGGTGGAAACAAGGTTCCATATTTTACTGTGGAAAGTTTCTGGTGGGGTTTAACGCACCTCAGATTTCTGAGTGGTTTCCTTCTTTGAGTTTTTCTCCTTTTCAGCCTGAGTACAAATGTAATTATGAATAATGCACACTAGTAAGACAAAGTCATACAAACTGAAAAGAGCTGAAAAAAAATTGTCAACGCATAGTACTACAGTTCATCAACTTACTGCAATTTTGTCCTGCCACTGTTGGTACTCAAAAGCACATTTCTGAACTAAATATGTCAGGTTAAGCAGCGTCACTCCAGATGATGGTGGCACTGACGATTTCTTTAGCCTCTCATAATGACCATGCATATTTGCAATCTCCTGCATTAAAAAAAAAAAGCATCCATTAATTTCAAATTATCTATATTTCAAGAGACATTATGCAGTGAGAACTGTTTAAAACAGGTAATAAATTTCACAATAAAAACATTTTGCTATAGTAAATACTCACTTCTAGCATTTCAATGGAAGCGAGTTCGGTCACTCTGTTCTTGTGGTCCCGAAACTCTTCATTCACATTATGCTGAACGCGTTCTCTCGCTTCAAATGTCAGCTGCAAGTCAGTCACATTAGAAGCCTTTTACATGCTTTTGGAAGATATAGCCCTTCCCCTCAAAACACAATAGTAGAGGTAGAATCTGCTGACCTTTTGGGGCATGGCGGTGAAACAAAAGGCCTTAGATGATAAAAGCCTTTTAAAGATGTAAACAACATCCAAATGCTGGCAACTTTTTGCATCCGCGATAAGCTTCTGCACATCGTACCAGTCCTTCAGAGCAATCCTGATCTGAGTAAATCAGACATACTCAACTTTATGTTTGTCATATTTAGAAACAATTTGCGGGAAAAGCTGAATCATTGGTCTTGATTGAAAAGAGAGTGAGAATACAGAAACAGACCACCTTTTCCTTAGGCCAAATAAGTTGTGTATTGTAAAGGCCGTAGATCATATACAGGCCTCCCACCCGAATTTGAAAACTGTATGGGGGCAGAATGTATCTGTAGGCTATGGTGAATATAAGCCGCGTGAAGTATCTCTTCTCATGGTCAGACTGAGTTCCACTGTTGGGAAAAAGAGATGAGAGCAATTGAAATACAAGACTCATATAAAACCGTAATTTACACTAAAGCTCCAAAAACACATGCTTCATGTTAACTTTATGAGAAAACCGTAAAAATGTTAAAACATTGTTTGAAATCTGTATTTTTCTTCTTCTTTAGAAATAAAAGGTATTGTGCAGAATGTCTGTGCTGCTCTTTTGCATACAATAAAAGTGAATGGGAAGTGTGACTTTCAAGCTCCAAAAATGAAAAAAAAAGCTCCCTAAAATATTCCAATGACAAGTGACTTCACTTATGCCAAATCAGTAAGAGTAACTAAACTCAAGTACTGCAGGCAGAATCAGCCTGATCTAGTTTTACAGTTCAGCATACTGACTATAGCTCAGCCAAAGCTGAAAATTCTGTCATCATTTATTTGCCCTCATGTAGTTCCAAACCTTTATGTCTTTCATTCCTCTGTTGAACATAAAACATATTGAGAACTACCTCAGTGTTTTATTTCCTTTAAATGAAATGGTCAGTGCAATCAACATTCTTCTAAATATCTTCATTTGTGTTTCACATGAGAAAGAAAGCCATACAGGTTTGAAATGATGTGAGGGTTAGTAAATGATAACAGAATCTTCATTTTTGGGTGAACCGTCCCGGTTCCTGTGACAAAGCGATTATATGACAGTCTGGGTTTCTATGAAAAGGTCATTATATGCTAAATTCTCCTTTGTGGGGGGAAAAAAATAATAAAACAGAACAACAACAGCATTATACGTTTTTGTAAATGACAACTTTCATTTTTTGGGAAAACTATTAAGTGTGGCAAACATCTTAAAACCATCACCTGTACCTTTACAGATGACTACTGAGGAATCTATGTTAAGTGACTAAATTCAAATATACAATTGAACGTCTGATAAGCGGGTAGCCCATTTATAAGCAATAAAATCTTTTTAATTCCCCCAACTACTATTACTGTAGTAGTGCAACGATGTAAAAGTATTACTTACAAAAACACACCAGAGAAGTCCATCTCCCTCCAGATAGCAGAAAACTCCTCATACCGAACCGACTCGGTTTGCTGGAAGCGGCCCAGAAGCTCCTCACAATCGCTTTTGAACGGAGCCCAGTAATATTCACACAGCTTCTCTATCCGACGACACACTCACATGAGAACCCAGCACTGATGTCAAGCAACCATATCTAAAATAATATTTACAGTAACTTACTCCGCGACATCACCTCAAGGCCTCGATCTTTTCTGTTTACAGTCCTCTGTCGCACTTTGAATGGTAATTGCCTGTGCACCTGCGCGCGCGCTGATTTAACCAACTAGCAGGTGTTGTGTGTGTGAGCGCGCGTGTAACGTGCCCAAAACCTGTATCTGAAAAATATATTGATATAAGAACATTCATATGAAAAGACACTCATGGAATTAAACATGCACATGATGGAGTCATTTAACAGCAGTGTTGCATTATGCATACTGATAATTAAAATGTTTACTGTTGTACAATGTATATGTTGCACGTTCTGTAGGCAGTGTACATTGCACAGTATTATTTTTGTCCACTTGAAGGTGGAATTAGTTGATGAAATAAAGATGTGAATGAAAATAAAATTGTGTGTTCAGAAGACTTATTAATGCAAATGTTTGTGTGCATGTGTGTGTGTGTTTGTGTGTATGGCGGTACTGCCCCCTGTTGTCAGAATAGGAATAGAAAACAGTATATATTATAATTTATACATAATAGTACAGGTGCATCTCAAAAAAAGAAAAAGTTATTTTTTTGTGTAACTTATTTCAAAAAGTGATACTTTCATATATTCTAGATTCATTAAATGTAAAGTAAAACATTTTTTGTTTGTTTTAATTTTGATGATTAGAGCTTACAGCTCATGAAAGTCAAAAATCCAGTATCTTAAAATATTAGAATATTTACATTTGAGTTTCATTAAATGACCATCCCTACAGTACAAATTCCGGGTATCTCATGTTCTTTGAAACCACAATAATGGGGAAGAATTCTGACTTGGCAATGGTCCAGAAGACAATCATTGACACCCTCCACAAAGAAGGTAAGCCACAGAAGGTCATTACTGAAAGGGGTGGCTGTTCACAGAGTGCTGTATCAAAGCATATTAAATGCAACGTTGACTGGAAGGAAGAAATTGGGTAGGAAAAGGTGCACAAGCAACAGGGATGACCGCAAGCTTGAGAATACTGTCAAGCAAAGCCGATTCAAAACTGGACTGTTGCTCAGTGGTCCAAAGTCCTCTTTTCAGATAAAAATTTTGCATTTCATTTGGAAATCAAGGTCTGGTGGCAGACTGGAGAGGTACAGAATCCAAGCTGCTTGAAGTCCAGTGTGAAGTTTCCGAAGTCAGTGATGATTTGGGGCGCGTGACGTCTGCTGGTGTTGGTCTATTGTGTTTTATCAAGTCCAAAGTCAATGCAGCCATCTAACAGGAGATTTTGGAGCACTTTATGCTTTTTTTTAATGAAAAAAAAACTCCCTAAAATATTCCAATGACAAGTGACTTCACTTATGCCAAATCAGTAAGAGTAACTAAACTCAAGTACTGCAGACAGAATCAGCCTGATCTAGTTTTACAGTTCGGCATACCAACTATAGCTCAGCCAAAGCTGAAAATTCTGTCATCATTTATTCGCCCTCATGTCGTTCCAAACCTTTATGTCTTTCATTCCTCTGTTGAACATAAAACATATTTTGAGAACTACCTCAGTGTTTTATTTTCTTTAAATGAAATGGTCAGTGCAATCAACATTCTTCTAAATATCTTCATTTGTGTTTCACAAGAGAAAGAAAGCCAAACACTTCAAACATTTGGGAGAGCTTCACAAGGAGTGGACTGAAGCTGGAGTCAGTGCATCAAGAGTCACCACGCTCAGACGTCTTACAGTACAGTGCCAAAACCACTTCCAAGTGGTTTGCTGACCATGATATTTCTGTGCTTGATTGGCCAGCCAACATGCCTGACCTGAACCCCATATGGAATCTTTTCAAGAGAAAGATGAGAAACAGTCGATCCAGCAATACAGACGAGCTGAAGGCTCAATAGTGCCACAGACTGATCACTTCCATGCCACACCTCACTGATGCTGGAGTTTGTGCTAAAGGAGCCCTGACCAAGTATTGAGTGCATAGATGAACATACATTAAAGAACTTTTTCTTTTCTGTTTTGCAAATCCTTTTTTTTTTTTATTTATTGATCTTAGGAAATATTCTAATATTTGAGATATTGGATTTTTGTCTTTCATGAGCTGTAAGCTCTAATCAGTTAAAACAAAAAAACTTTTGAAATGTTTTACTTTTTATGTAGTGAATCTAGAATATATGTTTCACTTTTTGAAATGTTTAAAAAAAAAAAACTTTTTCACGATATTCTAATTTTTTTAGATGCACCTGTATATTATATTATGATTTCCTTCCAGTCCTGAACAGAAGTTTTGTGAACTTAAATTCCAAGCAGGTATTTAAAAACATGTAAACCATTTTTTGTCAGTATGAGTTTTTAATAATAATCATAACAGCAATAACATAAGGCCATCCTTGTAGCGAATCCCTTTATACACAGAGCCAAATCCTCCTTCACTCAGCTTGTCCTCCCACCACAGCTCTTCTGCAAAAAAAGGGGATAGAGGGCAATCTCCAAACCTTCTTTCTTTTTGCCTCTTTTCTCCCGTCATCTACCCCACCAGCCACAGCAGGCTTCTCATCAACCTGATGAGGATGTTCCGCCATGATTTTGTTTTAATACATGCAAATTTGTGCATGAAAATTATTTTAGGTTTGTTATAAGCGGGGTTGTTAATTTATTTTTTCCTTCTAATCGGATAGGCCTACGTGCATTACTGTTTGTTTTGGGTGCTATAGGAGCAAAACTGCATTGTATGGAACTTATCACTGATCAAAATGTATTAGTCGTGCCGGAAAGTCATTCAATGTAAAGGCAATAAACCACCCGTATTATTATATTCTAAAAAAGGTGCTTTCATGTGTTTGAGTGATGTTTTTTTAACCAGTTCACTGAAACGAATCAGGTTGTGAAAATGAAGTTAGAAATGCAATCTCTATATTAATGTTGATTTTATGAATATTTGAAAAACGTTTATACCATTTTCAACAACAAAAATTGACTGACGACTCTAAAGAAACATATCATGATATTTAAGTCATGAATATAAATGCTTTCTTGGGGTTTACTGTGTTTTTTTTGTTGTTTTTTTTACAATGGCTTACAGCTTTTAAATTATATTTAATAAAATAAAACCTTTTTTGTTCTTTTAAGAAACAAACAAGTTTATATTTTAAAACAAAGCTGTTTCAGTGCTTATTTTTTAATGACATTTTAATAAAAATTACACCAAACTACGTTCCCAATAACTTTTCCACCAAAAATTTCAGCCTTTCTTTACAATGTTCAGACAGTTGAACCCATACTTTAATTCAGATATTAAAAGAAAAATCATCTTGTAAGTGTATTGTTACTATGTTTGAATTGCAATTTAATGTACTCCTGAATAACTTAATAGATCCAGATAAAAAAAATAAAAAATAAAGTGTCACGTCAATTGAAACATACATCACAAAATTATGGTCCACAATTGTCTTTTACTGATTATGCAATAAACAAAACATTTAGTGTTAAGAATAAAGGAGAAGACTGGAGACTGCAGAGATAAATGAGAATTACAATAACATAAAAGAAAATGTCTTTCCTATTGAAAAACGAGATAAAAGGTCATAAAATACTTGCAGGACTTTGTCAACAGGCTGACATTCATTTGAAAGCATGATGAAAACAAATATTGTCTTAAAACTACGCATTCATGTTCTAATGCCATTATAAATACTTGTAAAACTGGGATATAAATGATACATCAGCTTTGCATGATCTAAAACCGCTCATGTAGCAGAAAAAGAAAATGATTACCAGCTATGACATCTCACAAGCATGAATTACCTTAAGCATCTACCACAAAGAGAACTAAACAGAAAAAATGACCACTAAAAATATAAAAATCTATTGCATAATTAAATCTGCTTTAACCTCTTTGAGACAAAAACCATCATGAGAACACCACAGCATGATTTTGAATTCCCTTCCCTGAAATCTCCATCATTACTTTCAATGGCTCTTTTACAATTCATCTGTGCTGTTCAAGAGAAAACTTAAAGTGATGTAAGCAAATAAGCAACACTCACAAACATCCAACAGCGTTTAACCATTGAGCCTATGAGTGCACACAAAGAACTCTCATGTAACCGCGCTACACAACAAAACTCAAGTGAGAAGAGAAAAAATAAATTGTTCAATCTTTCATTAAAAGTACATATTCGTAAAAATGGTTTTTCTATATTGCATGGACTGCTGGTAATCTGTCTTAAGAAAATAGATTATTGTGCGACTGTAGCTACAATACACACGCTTTGGGGAGGGGCATAAAACACAATGGAGGGTTTTTAGGTAAAAGTAGGGAATCCAGAGGGAGTGTGGGAGATTGTACGCATTAGCATCTGTGCGTCAATGTGCATTTCACATTAGGGCCTTTCGCACCGCTTTAGTTCCAGAACTAAATGTACAGTACTAAAGTACTGGGACGATTTTGCGCGAACTATTTCCCAGTACCATTTAAAGGGTTGCATTCGCACCGACAGTGTGTACTAAGAAGTGACGTAAGCCGGTCGACAGCGTCGTCATTTGTGCGCGGCGTTCAACAACAGAAACAAAAAAGAACAACATTAACAACAGGAGGATGGAGGACGCTGTGATCGGAGCATTCTCTTAACTCTTGTCTGGTTGATGCCACTGTTAAGTTGCATTACGCTCGTCTGTCTCCAGGCCCTCTACGCACTGGGATGGATGGACTCCCTCTGGGCTCACTGGCGAGATCAATGGAAGGTGCAGGTTATCTAGTACATTTTTACAGAGAATATTAGGGCTTGGAATAAAAGGAGACAAGTGGAGGCAGATTTCAAGGATCGGGCAGGCGGGGGTCAAGGGGTGAGAGAGAGGGATGCAGTGTTCGGAACTGCTAAACACAGCAAAGCTCAGTTGACTTGGTCCAGAGCATGCAGGAGCTCCTCTCCCTGCAGCAGATGTTGGCGGTCCTGCACGGGAGCGTTGACTTCACAGTCATAACGTGTTAGCGTAGGCAGCCCACCGCTGCTCTCTAAAGAACTGCACAACAGACGACTGGCCACATCTGCAGAATCAGAGGGAAAAAGACAAACTGATTTACAGACAGCTGTATATAACTCTAAAAATGCCAAGTGGTGTTGCCATCAGGTAAAAAGTACTAAAATAATTAAATAATTGAGTTTTCTTTGGGCTTCCTACATTTCTAACAATGGTTTGCATTTAAAAATCGATAAAATACATGCTACAGTGGTGATGATGGTCACTCACCAGAGGGCAGTATGAGAATGGTTTTGTTTCCTCCAAGCACACTCGATCCTTTAAGCTCTAAAACCTTTGCCCTCTTTCCAGGCTCTATAGCACTGTCCACACTCTGAAGCAAAGCACTCTGCAGGAAATTGGAGAGTGGCCATTAGTCTTACAGTTACATGGAATACAAATCTTCAAGAATCAGTTCACATGATGCTTCTCAAGGTTTTTTTTTTTTTTTTCAATTATTTATCAGCCATGTTTTCAAAACAAATTTATGCAAAAAAAATAAATTAATACTAAGTAATAATTTTTTTTATAATTTATATAATAATTAAAAAAATGACATTAATCGGAACAAAATTATTTTTAATATTATAATCATTTTTATTTCATTGTTGATTTATTTTATTGATATATATATATATATATACACACAGTATATATATTCTATATAGTATTTTTAAATATTATTTATATATATATTTTTTAAATACTAACATCAATTTGGTCATAGTTTATGCACTTTTACTTAAAGGTGGGGTATGTATTTTTTCAAAAACACTTTAGAAAACTGAGTCGGGCCGAGTACAAAAACAAACTTGTAGCCAATCAGCAGTAAGGGGTGTGTCTACTCATGATTTGGAGGAGAGAGCACTCAGTGCACAGGACGGACATTAGCCGAGCGACAGAAAGATAGAGATGGCGGATAAAAAACAAAAGAGGAAAATGTCTGCGGAACAAAACAAGGCTTACGATAAGGCAAAAAGTAGGACCCGTGTAAATATCGGATCAGCTTTCCAGCGCTGGAGAGAACTCAAGGAGCGGAAGGCCTGCAATCAGACGCCGAAGTTGCTTTGTTGAAGTTGCTTTGCATCTCGATAGGTGAGTAACACCGTGTCTACACCGCCGCAACAACTACTGTCTGTCTACACTGGAGACGATAAAGCGACCGTTGAAAATCTTTTGAAATTTGTGTCAAAACGTCATAAATAGAACGCAGCAGTAGTTTTCTGTCGGGGATTTGTCGTGCCGCGCCGCATCCAGTGTAGACAGCATCAATGATTATAATGAGTTCTATAGTACTTTGTCGCGCCGCTCGCGTCCAGTGTAGACACGTTGTAGCATTGGTTTTGCTTGGTTTCACAGAACTAATCGGTGCCTGGGTTGCGTACGTATGTGTGTGGCGAGACCCTTTTGGGGTAGGGGCGTGTTTGTTTTGATGATTTGAAATATCAACATTGGCTACCAGAAATCACTTACCCCACCTTTAATCTTTACATAAAATCTATTTTCATACTGACCAGTCCAACAGCCTCAGAAAGTGATGTCACTTCCTCCAGCTTCCTCTTACGTTGGGCGTTCTGGATAGCTAACATCTTTGGAGACAGCTTTCTGGGAAATTGGAGCAACGAACACAAAATCAGATAATCTACTAGTAGTGACATCTAAAGGAAGTCCAAATCCCTGCTCTATGGTCATGATAGAACTGTTTTTGGCTCGATTCTAATCTACTTGCAGTTTAATACTGATCAGCTATCCGATACCTCTGATAAAGAATTGATCTGACTGAGATTGCCAGCAGGAAGTCATGCCAGTGAGAGCTTTACCTGTTGTTGAGCTGATTGCTGCTCTGTGGGGTGGGGGACCGAGCAGGGGAAATGTCCCGACTTCCACTGAAGGGTGAGACAGGGGCATTGCACACCTCCTGCAGCAGGTGCAGGGGCGAAGGGGCCCGAGATGACGGTTTCACTGTGCTGCTGGAGGAAGAGGCTGGAGACGCAGGGGATGGTAAGGGCTGGAACAGGGAGCTCATGGCTGACACAGAGTGAGGGCCAGAGGGGAGCGGATCCAGCGGAGAGGGGATGCGCAGCTGGAAGTCGTCATCCATTGGGATGAATGGAGCCAGCATCTCTAGGTCGAGATCCTCCATGGCCTAGAAGTCGCAGATATTTGTCTTGTGAAGTTTATGCAATGCAATAATGACCACAGAGAGAGTTATTTCAGATAAAAGGTTACCTGGGAGCTAAAAGGGGTCTTTGTCTCGGTATCAATAGCAAACAGTTTCTCAACCAGGTCCAGTTTGAATTCAGAACTGTTGTCTGAGTCTACTTGGAAACAGTAATCCATGGGGCTGTTGGGCTAAGAAAAAAAACACACTTGAACTAAGTCTTTGAGACACACAGGATCTCATTAATCATTAAAAAGGAGCAATCCTTTTAAATGACTAAGAATAGCAGCTAAAAAAAGCAAGTGTTTATAGAGTCTTTACCCCCGAGGAGCCCAGTCCAGATGTGGAAGGTGTGTTTGTGGAGTCTGGACCACGATCAGAGGCAGAGCTGAAAGGGAAGTCCTCCGCTCCGGTCTCTAGTTTGTTCAGATCTGGGCCGGAGTCGCTGGGCGTCAGAGGAGACAGACTGATGGGCAGCTTCTCGCTGCTGGAGGGCAGCATGACATCATTGTAGAGGGGCACCTCCTTCAGCAGCTGCATGTCAGAATCTGGAGGAAATTCAATTCTGTTCAATTATTATTAGTAGCACATCAAGGAATTGTGTGTATATTTTAGTGCTGTCAAACGATTAATCGCATCCAAAATAAAAGTTTTTGTATTGTGTATATTTATTATGTATATATATAAATACACACACACATACAGCATATATTTTGAAAATATTTACATGTATATATTTATATTCAAATAATTTATATCATATATAAATATATTTAATATATATACATAAAATATTTTTCTTAAATATATTCATGTATGTGTGTATGTATATATATACATAATAAATATACACACATAATAAACAGTACACACACACATATTATGTAAACAAAAACGTTTATTTTGGATGCAATTAGTCGTTTAACAGCACTAATATGTATTATGCATATATAAATACACACACATAGAGCATATATTTTGAAAATATTTACATGTATATATTTATATTCATATAAATTATATTATATTTCATGGCACACTCGTTTTATGCGTATTTGGCATCACCTATTGTTGTGGGTGTATTATTGACATGTCAAAGTCTAGACCCTGAATATAAGACGACCGCGTTTTTTCAGATGTATTTCCAAGAAAAAAACATCGTCTTATATTCGGGACAATACGGTACATAATAAATATGCACAGTTCACACATATTATGTGAACAAAAACTTTTATTTAGGATGCGATTAATCGTGATTAATCGTTTGACAGCACTAGTATATTTATCATTTTTATTTTTAAAACTAAAGATTATGAATCCATATTTCTCAGTCTCAGAGGATTAGTGAATACCTTGAATATGTTTTAAGTCTATATAAGATTACATAGACTTAAAATACTTCATAGATTAATAGTTGCCAAGGGGTTGCATTATTATATTAAGGTACATTCAAACGTTTTGGGGCCAGTAAGAATTTCTTTTTTGAGGGATTTAGCAAGAATGCATTATATAGATCAAATGTGACAAAAGTTACTAAAGATTCGATTTCAAATAAATGCTCATGTGACACCAAAAACTGTAGCAACAGCTGCTGAAAATTCAGCTTTGTTATCACAGAAATAAATTAAATTTTTAAATATATTAAAATAGAAAACAGCCATTCTAAATTGAAACAATATTTCACAACATTACTGATTTTACTGTATTTTTGAATAAATACATGCAGCCTTGGTGAGCATAAGAGACTTTTTTTGGATAAACATTACAAAAATCTTACCAACCCCAAACTTTTGAATGAAAGTGTATGAGCTGTCAGTCGCTAGTAGACGTTCTTCTTCAACTTCTGGTTGCCTTACATTACTGGTGGGCTGCACAATGAGCCACAGCTGTTACTGTTACAAATGTCATTTTATTTTGACAATTACACTTTTTCGCTAATAAAAATGAACACTGTGGAGGGGAAGCATTCATGTAAGTTGCAGGAATATCATCTATGATTAAACAAGATGAGAATAATGAGAATGAGAATAAATATATGATCTTTGCTCATGTCACCTCTGACTGTCAGCTCTCATTTCATTTGCTGCAAGCCACGGTCAAAGTGAGCAAATCTTAATCTGTTCCATTTAAGCATGTAACCATCCTTCAGGAAGCACCTGAGTTGTTGAAGTCCAGAGAGATGATGGTGTCTCCTGCAGCAGGTGCCAACACGGTGAGAGCCTCAGGCTCCTCTTTCAGCTTATCATACAGGTCAGGGCTCTCCATGGGACACTTAAGGCTTTCTGGCTTGAAGAGTTTGAGTATGTCCACCTCGGAGGCCTTATCTTCCATCTCCTGGTTCTCTTTCTCCTCAGCCTTGGGCTCGGTCATGGTCTGCTGCAGGGACAGGACAACGTCCCCCTCCACAATGCCACTGGACGGGACAGAAAGGTAAGTTGAATTATGATCACAGACACAATTGTATACACACTAAAGCACTTTTCACAATATTTTGCTTCTATAAATCCGCTGGTCTACCGAAGATCCGTAAACTGGATCCGTACCTGAGAACGTAGTTGACGCACACAATGCACTGTGGCTGAGAATTCTTGGGGTTGTAGATAACGGTGGCCTGAGTCTCCACCCACACAAAACCACCTTTCTTAGCCAGCATACGGTACTGGCCAGTGGTGGCCTGGCCCTTTGCGAACACTGGGAAAAATAACACACTCCAATCAGAAGTATTCAACAAGACATTTTTTGCATATGCATCGATCTTGCAACATGGATTTTAGAATCGTGAATCGTTGATTTCAGACAGTAATCGATTTAGAACGCCAAGAATCGAATGAATCGCAATTTCTATAGCGATTGAGTACTTTAAAATATATACACATTAAATTACTACAAGCACGAATTAATGGAACCCTTAAACAGCGCCTCACATCTCTCCTTCACGACGTGCTCCACTATTTACCGCCTGTCACAGGATTGCGCTCACGCTCCGTTTGTAGCTCTCACGGACACATTTTCTGACCAGCCAAATTGAGCCAATGTGTGATCTCGTACTCGTGGCCAGTACTGCTAAAGTAAAGTAGTTTTACTTTCCTGTAGTTTTTCAATGGCTTTCGGTCATACCATTGGCATTACCTGAGCAGTTGAAGGATGCGCATTTTTGGACGGAGCCAAAACAATGTAAGTGTCTAAAAGCATACGCACAATTCCATTGAATGATAAATGACTTTAAATGTCGTTAAATCGAATGCATGAAGGAAACTGTTAAAATAACCACAGCATTAACAACAACCTTGAAATAAGAGGACGAGGTTTATCTGTCAATCAGATGCATAAAAGTTGCGTTCATCATTATAGCAAACAGACATCGGGCATGTTTTCTTTCAGAATCATCATTCGCCGGTAGAGAGGAAAAGTTAAATGCTGTAGCATTTTATTTTACGAAAATAAGATAAAGAAGCTCACATCATTCAAAGGTGTGACATAGAATGTTACCCTATACATTCACACTATGCTACACAATAGTTAATATGAAATGTTTCTAATGGCTGTATCTTTAGTGAGATTTTTTGCGTAGTATTTTATTCTGTATTGTATGTTACTGTTTGTTATATGTATTTGTAAATTTGGGCCACCTATCTTGGCCAGGACACTCCTGCAGAAGAGATTTTAATCTCAGTGAGATTTCTTTCCTGGTTAAATAAAAGTAAAAAAAAAAAAACGTTTAAATCCTTTTTTTTTTTTTTTATACATACCCTAGTAAAAAGTAAATATACTAAAATGTATTTGAAATAAATTTATTTCATGCTACGTATACTACAAATACATTTACATATTTAGGTGCTAAGTAAAAATACCCTGCAACTGTACTTGTAGTATACTAAACTGGTATACTTCAAGTCTGCTAAATTGGAACAACTAACTTTGTACTTAATGCACTTTAATTGTGAGGATGTAGTGTTAAGGCTGATTTATACTTCTGCGTCGGACCTACGCCGTAGGCTATGCGTCAGTTTTCATTTATACTTCTGCGTCGTTGTCCGCGTCAACGTGCAGCACACATGCAAACCGCTAGTCAGCAGTGTCCACGGGCATGTTGCTGGTGTAACCCGCAGTACCACGGCAAAAGCCGAAGAAGAAGTAAGTCCAACTAAATTGGCCTATATACTGAAGTAGCCTAAATTTGACTGTGCTAAAGTGGAACTATTGCAAGTATACTTCAGGTACACTATTACAATATCTTCCATTTAAAGGCCGATATTATTCAAAGATCATACAATCCTCATTAATCGTGACATTAAAACAAATTTTTACTTTTTAAAAATTACTTTTTTACTAGGGTAAACTTCTACATATTCCATATATCATGCCATAGCATCATTAAACTAACATCTAACATTGGACAAAAGTGTTTTTTTTTTTTGTTAGTTTGTTTTTGTGCTCACTCTCTGACTCCATAAAGGTTGCAGTGTAATATGCCCTCGACTATAAGCATATAAAGAATTAGGGGAATCATTTTAATAATCCTGTGATTGCACTTAAAAAATGCACAATCGAATCGCATCGAATTTAACTGTGAATTGTCTCGAATCGAATCGTTCTGAATTTGCAAAAATCATTCTCGAATCGAACCGAAACCCTATGAATCGTGAATCAAATCGATGTACTGTTTATCCAAAGATGCACAGCCCTATAAGGTATGCATTCTGTCCAGGTACTCACAGTTGTGATGTGTCTTGGTAAGGTGATCTGAATCCAGGGCATGATAGTATTCGTACACAGACCTGTTCAGCAGATCATCTGGCTCATATCCCATCAGCTCTGTGATCCTTTGGAAAAAGAGTGAGAGGTTTGAGTTTGCAATTAAGTAGCTACATGCTGAAACAACTGCCACTTCAACATGATCTGGATATGAGAAGTCTAATACAGGGGTCTCAAAGGGGTCTGTGTTCTGTAACCCATTTTTTAGTTCTCATAACACCATATATTATATTTAACTTAGATCTGTATTTGGTCTTAATATGAACAATCCCGTGTCAATCCTGGCCACTGTTTGAGATTTTTTTATTATTATTATTTTAATTTTAGTTTAAGGTTTTAGTAATTCTGTTGTCTGCTTTTGCCATTTTTAATTAGTTTTTGTTTTTTTATAGAATTATTATTATTAATTATTACTATATAGCTTTGAATTGTGTTTATTTCAGGGTTTGTTTGTTTGTTTGTTTTAGAATATAGTTCAGCTCAGGGATAGTAACTAGGTATTGTAGTATGTACATACAACATACATTTACAACAGGGCAGTGAAAAAAAAAACTCCAACAACTTTATCTGCATCTCTAGCTATGCCAAAACTGAGGC
Source organism: Sinocyclocheilus rhinocerous (assembly GCF_001515625.1). NCBI lineage: Eukaryota > Metazoa > Chordata > Actinopteri > Cypriniformes > Cyprinidae > Sinocyclocheilus > Sinocyclocheilus rhinocerous. The sequence continues at coordinate 181,004 of NW_015633236.1, forward strand.
GTTGTTACGCCTTCAGCAAAGGCTTAAAAATACTACTGGCTTCTGCCACTAGGTGGTGTTAATAACATTTGTAAAAGTACAGAACACAGGCTTTTGTGCTTTGGCCTACTAGACTCATTCTGCAGCATTGCTTTTATTCAGAGATGTCAACAACTGGTCAGCACGCACAGTATTCATTGCTAGGCACAGATACCATCAAAGCAAAAACAAATACATAAATCAAAACTAAATAGGGAAATAATGTAGGGCAGGCCAAACCATTTACACTTCAACAAAACAAAAGGAAGAAAGAAAAGGAGCTGTGTGCCAGTCTGTCTACATAATCCGGGGGGAATTGTTTTTTTCTGTTTGGTGTATGCATGCTATTTTTAACATTAAAGCAGGAATGGTCATTTGTAATTTTAATGTGCAAGGCTTCCGGTTTCATTCGCTGAGTTATTTTCATTTTTCAGTTATGTTTTAAAAAGTCTGTTACGCTGCTTTATACTGCAAACTTGTATTTTTGATGTTATTTTAATCTATTATGCTAATCATACACACACTGGTTTGTAGCACAAATAGTTTTATCTTTTATTGCACTTTGTTAATCTTTTATTTATTTACCTATAGCAGTTAATGAATCAGTAGTCTTGCACATTACAGGATATAGCTTTCTTGTACTTTGCAAAATAAGGTGGATATGAGGGCATTACATCTTTCTGCTAACCTTTCATCACAGTACGAAAACTTCATGTCCAGAGTGTGGCGGCTAAGGAAAGTCTTGCTGTCCAGAGGCACCTCGATGTTCGAGGGATGAGGAATGGGCTCACAGATGAGCACAAGGTAGGTCAGAGGAGGCTCTTTAAAGCCAGAGTCTCCCAAACCCTCGCCGCGCTCCTGCACACGCACATGACCAGCGCAGTGAAGAACCTTTAGCAGGAGAGAGAAGGGGGAAACGTCTGTTCAAAGTCTTTGTATAGCAGGTATGTCATAAAACTACTATAATGATGCTCTGTGCACAATGAGACTCAAGCCAGTTTATTTCCTTCTTCCTTGTTAAATTTCCTGTATACATGCAATGTCAACAAAATGAATGAACCATTTAAAAACAGAAAATCAGGGTAATACAAATGTTACCCTTCTAAAACAAAGAGCTAAAAATGTACCAGGAAACTGTAATGCTAGGGGGAAATTATATACAGGCTGTGGATACCAAAAAAAAAAGTGATAGTCTGAGAAATCTCACCTTCCACGTAGCAGACTTGATATTGACAGTGCGCCCTCTGCTAGTGAGTGTGCACTTCATGCGCAGGAAGAAGCTGCGCTCTGTGTTTTGTTCCTTGGTCTTTTTGGATCCTAAACATGAACAAAAAATTCAGTTAATGCATTCATTATTGATGGCTGGTGTATTTTTTGCAGAAATATGTTGCAGTGTAGCATGTGTGAATTACCTGTCCTGTGGACCAGCATCTCTCTCAGCTCCTCATGGTCACATGGGTGTGAAAATTCAAAGATGCTGTGACCAGTCAGATCAAACTGAAAGAAAAGATGGTAGAGATAGTCAACTACAACTTAAGCTTTACATCTAAACAGCAAAGAACAAAACACAAACATTTAGCTACCTGTGTGAGGCCCATGCTCTTGCCGACATTCTCAGAGAGATAAACCATGTCTCCATCTTCAGACAGGACCATGAGGAAACCCTCCAGGGCCTTCAGATAAAAACTGTTCAGCTGACTCTCCAGCTCATTCTCCTTCTCTGAATCATCTGCAAAGCCAAACAACATCCTTTAGCAATCTATTAAGCATATGGTCATAGCAGCACATTAAGCCTCCTTCACACTGTCAGAAAATATAATATATTGAGAGTTACAACTTGTCACTAGGCCAGTACATATTACTACCTAAAAAGTACATACTAGTATTATTATGCACCCTTGAAGGGAAGATAAGCTACATATTAGTACCTCAAGTAATATTAGTAAAGTTAATACTAATAAAAAATAATTTGATTTTACAGAACAACTGTAAAATTACAATACTAAAATTGATGGCTGTCTTAACTGCAGGGAAAGCAAGCTTTACTTTTGTTGACAACAGCCAGTTCATAAGTGCGTCTTATTTCAAGTTTTCGAAAATGTGTTCTCAAATGCATGTTATAAGCGTCCCAAAGCAGATGCAGAGATGAGTTCAAGTTAGGGCTGTCAAAATGGCTGAAAAACTAAATTCTAATTTTGTACTTAAATATTATCAAATTCGAATTATATTCAAATTTAAAATGCATAATTTCAGTTAGGGTGAAGAAAAGCTTTTGGCTTCTCTCCTGAGGCCACAAGAGGGCGCATCATTCAAAGCATAAGATAACATGCGAAAAAAAGGTGCATAATGTTTAAAATAATGTTTATAAACCAATTATAAATATGTTGCTTAAACAACTATAAACAAAACAGCATCATGTATGTATGCATAATTAATACAAAGGGCGGAAAACCAATCACACAGAGTACATTTTTCATTTAAAAACATGAGATGCAGTGGGATGGGGAAAAAC
>NW_015633236.1:183834-184146 GCF_001515625.1 Sinocyclocheilus rhinocerous
GTTCTGTGTGAATGGCTTGGTTTCGGTTTTGATGTAAACAAGATCTTCTTCGCATTGACGTTCTCTTTTTCCACAATATTTTTAATGAACAACGCAGCAGTGTTGCATCTAGTGGCTTCAACTGGATAGGCTAACAAAAACATTATAATGCAATGACACCTTCATCGTCATCGCATCTCGTGCGCCGCTGATAAGGCCGCCTCCTTAACGCACACCTAAAAGTCGAATGCAACGTTTTTGCTTTCGAATGTGGATTTTTATTTTAAATTCGACGAATATTCGAAATTCGAAAAAAAATTTGACAGCCCTAGT
>NW_015633236.1:184499-209383 GCF_001515625.1 Sinocyclocheilus rhinocerous
TATAAACCAATTATAATTAAGTTGCTTAAACAACTATAAACAAAACAGCATCATGTATGTATGCATAATTAATACAAAGGGCGGAAAACCAATCACACAGAGTACATTTTTCATTTAAAAACATGAGATGCAGTGGGATGGGGAAAAACCCGCCATAAAGTCTCGATATATGTTTTTTTTTTCAAAGTTAAACTTGCATTAATTTTACATGGCTTTCTAAACATGCGGCTCTTTTGTGCGAGACGCGAGTGCAACAGTAATAGATGTCTGTCTAGAAAATGCGTGAAATATGCGTTCTGTGTGAATGGCTTGGTTTCGGTTTTGATGTAAACAAGATCTTCTCCGCATTGATGTTCTCTTTTTCCGCTATATATTTAATGAACAACGCAGCAGAGCCGCATCTAGTGGGTTCAACTGGTTAGGCTGACAAAAACATTATAATGCAATGACACCTACATCGTCATCGCATCTCGTGCGCCGCTGATAAGGCCGCCTCCTTAACGCACACCTAAAAGTCGAATGCAACGTTTTTGCTTTCGAATGTGGATTTTTATTTTAAATTCGACGAATATTCGAAATTCGAAAAAAAATTTGACAGCCCTAGTACAAGTGGAGCAGCATTTACTGCAAACAGGGCTGTTCCAAGACACTGAAAACATTGGATCATGAGCTGCTTGCATGTAAACAAACACTTACTTAATTAAATCGCAGCCTTTGCAATTTGATAACCATACTAACCCATTGCAATTTCGGTTAATCATGCAGCCATAGTACATACAAGTATCTAAAAAGTACATATTAGTACTAATATGCACCCTTTGAGGATTCTGCCTCAGTGACAGTGCAGATTGCACATTTTTGCCTCTGTTCATCAGCTCAGTGTTTACAGTATTTGTTTACAATATCGAATAGTAGGGCTGTGCAATATATCGAAATTATCGAAATATTGCAAATGTACATATCGCAATGGCTTGCAATATTTGGGGCCATGAACAAAAGACAAAGAGAAAATCACTCACTGCTCTTACCTAAATAACTTTTCAGTGCATATTGAATTCATAGAGTAAATACTAAGCAGTGTTGTATTTTTCCTTTTTATTATTCAGTTCCTAAACTCATGTTAAAATGACATTTTTATGTAATGCTAGGGTAAAACACTACCGTTCACTTTCAGAAGTTGTTGTAGGGGTGCTTTCTTCTCACAAAAAGTGAAACATGTATGCTAGTTATATTAGAATCAGAATCAGAATTAGCTTTATTCACCACTTAAGTGTGCGCAAACACAAGGAATTTGTTGTGGTTTTACAGGAGCTCTTGATACATACATACATACAAATAACCATATATATATATGACACAAGATAGTTATAGAAGTTCACAGAACTGACTCAGCAACAGCTGAGTAAAACGGTTTCATCTGAGCATGTGGCACTTTAAGCATTATCGTATCGCATATCGAATATCGCATTATTTAATGAGTTACCGCATATCGCATTTTTCTTCAATATTGCACAGCCCTATCGAATAGTGTTTACAATATCTACTGGTGGCAATGTTTTGATTCCCATTTGAATGCGGTGTAACTATTTTGCGTATGTAGATGCAAATATTCAAGTCTGCGTACTGACCAGAGCTGAGCAGCTTCCTCATGCGCAGATAGCTGATGGTCAGCCTCATGATGGAGGCTTTGTCCAGGTGGGAGGTGACATTGTGTGGCAGGGGGAGTTTTTGTGCTAACTCGTAGAACACCTCGGACTCCTTTCCCCTGCGAGATCGCGCTGCATCCCTGGACTTCTCCTTCCTGCGCTCCGAGCTCACCCTGAAAAGACAAGGAAGGACAGTGTTTTGTTACTTTGTCTTGGTGTTTGACAAGAGAGACCTCCTGCGCTAGCGCTTGAGGGCAGCAGCAAGGTCAACTTATTTTAAATCTCTCATTTGAATGGCGCCAAAACTTGCAACGTCAGAGGCCAGAAAGATAGTTTCAATCTGACTGGCTGGTAAAAGGGGTGTGGACATGCTGTGACAGACACAGATACAACCCTTGGAACCCAGCCAACGGTGATAAATGTTGTGGTGTCAGACAGTTTTCAGATTTCCCAACATAAACTTTTCAGCACACCACAAGGAACAAATGTTTGCACACAAACAAGCCATAAAGTAACTGGTCTTACAAGCAAGCAAGGTCAGGATCTGGACAATAAACAGCTCTTGGCCAGAAAAGAACCTCTTTCCTGACAAATAGGTCATCATGAAAAAGCTTTTTGCTAAAATGAGTCTCTATCTCATCATAATTTCTAAAGCAGCCTATCTATTACCCTTGGGACCTCTGCCTATTCTGTCACTGCCAAGACCAACTCCCACACATTTAACAAATGTTTCAGTTCACTGCAATAATGGAGGTCTCTGAAAACAAGCAAAGTTACTGGCAACAAAGAGCAACAAAGTAATGCACAATCTGTAACAAAAGCCACCACCTTCAGCCAGGTGATCATTCACGGTTTACCGATGTAGAAAAATGTTCATTGTTAACAAAAGCTGACACCTCAGGCAAATGGATTAAAATGCTGATAAACTTGTCTTTTCTTAATTCTAGGATTTCACAGAAAACTATCTCGAAGTGGCTTTAAGCAGAAAGTTAAAAACCTCAGATATCCTCAGAAGCTAATTCAACAAAAACCCACATCTTTTATCTGTTTATCAGGTCAGCTGACAAAAGAGGTTAAGCCTCAAACAAGCTTGAAACTAGATATGGAAACATCATTAAGGAACTGGATTTAACCAATGTTTGCAATAACAGCACAAACATGTCATTGTCTGAAAAACAGCAGACAGTGTGGAATGAGTCAATGGTGTTCTTCTGTTTAATTCGATCAGAAGCATCTGAGAATTAATGTTGCATTGGACAGTTACATTGCAACAATATAAAATTTCCTAATACATTGTGAGCAGCCGGGGGTCAAGATCCATCAGAGCTTCATTGTAGTGTTAGTTCATCTGCATGTATTGTCATCAACAGAGGCAAAATAACTCCTTTCCATTTTCAATTATAAACCATTAATGGCCAAGCAACAAATTACACAGTCTGAACACCACTCGTCTCAAACCATTTATACAGTTAACAACTCCCTATGAAATATAATGCTTTCACTGCATAGGAACTTTGCTGCTTTTCTCAAAGTTAAAACTGTGCCATTTTTCTGGCATGCATACAACTATAATGTCATCTGGTTGATATTTTATTTCTCTTTACTTTATTTACATATGTGGCCTTGAGGTGATATAAAAGTTATAAAAAGCAGTCAGATTGCCGTAAAAATACCGTAAAAATTAAAACGTTATGGTACCAGGTTTTTTTAAGTACCGGTGGTACCGAGTACCCGGTCAACCCGGTTCTTGATGCGCTATCCGAAAGGTGCGCAGATGCGCTCTCTTCATAAAAGCACTGAGACATGGCGACCTCAAAATGAAGAAACACATCAAACTAACAAAACACTTTAAAGACAGACACCCAGATCAAATGAAAGAGTTCAAGCTGGTAAGTTTCATTTAATTTTTTTATATTTAGATCAGTGTTTCCCATACATTGATTTATTTGTGGCAGCCCGCCACGTTTTAGGTAGGTGTGGCTGACTCTGAACTTTTATAAAGAATATCTCTTTGGATTTGAGACTTTAGTCTTTGCAACTTTACAGATCTTCTTTATGCACCAAGAGCTTGTAACACTCCAGAGAGAAAGGAAAAATTGAAATCGCATCATATGACCCCTTTAAATTTTTAATATTTAGATCAGTGTTTCCCATACATTGATTTAATTGTGGCGCCCTCCACAATGTCAAAACTGACCGCCACAAATAGATTTTCCAAAAGGCTTTGACTTCGTTGAATAAACATGAGCACTGCACGTGTCAAAGTCGAAACCTGGTGTTATTTTCATTAAAAGCCCTTTAAAATTAAATATGTACACAGTTTGGATTAAATGAAAGTATACCGAATACTGAAATTTTGGTACTGTGACAACACTATTTTGCCATTTATAATTTAAATGACCAATGAGATCGCCATGCAACTTGTAACAAATCTATATATTCCCCATCTAGGAGCTCCAAGGTCAAAGCAGCAACGAGAAACAATGAGTAACCATTGTGTCAACTGTCAAAGCCACGCAACACAAAGAAGGGAAAACGGTTAAGACAGCCTAGTGCCCTAGCAGGAAAAAACAGCATCTTCAGACAGACGGCGTCCTAACTGCTCCCATCCTCCCTATCAAAGTATTTTCTGAAGCAAAGCGGAAATCATTTGGCCAGAAAGAGAGGAAAACCCTTGTGCACAGGGGATGTTAACACACATGCATTTCATTGTGGTTTTCAGCCTGCTTGTGTCTGTGCGTGCCAGTACATTGTCATCTTATGTAAGCTCCATATATGGACTGCTCAATAATATATGTCTACATTATTGACTCTATTCAGGGTAGCTGGAAGGCCCCTTTAGCAAAAGGGAACTTTTTACTCAAATGCAAATGCTTAAGTATGAGGTTGCATTGTATGGTTATAAAATGCAATGAGAAGAGAAAATACAAGAGCTTTCTTTGAAGTGGATATGCCTCATCATGATAACAAAATGGCTAATAAAGTAAGCTGATAACCTTACCAAGACGTCATGTTATGATTTTTTTTTCTGTTATGCAAATCCAATTTGCTGTATTCTCTCGGTCCATTTGCCAAAGCAATCACCAGCTTCTCATGTCTACATTCACTGGCATTACTTAATTACCTATTTGATTTTAATTATTCAACTTTGTGATATAATAATCCATGCCTGTCCATTTCGAACCAATTTCTAGTAATAGATAGCAAGGCTGGGCAGTAGGGATTGTCAACTACACTGTAAAAAAAAATATTTTTCAAAGATGTAAATAAAACAAAGATCGCTGGAGTATGTTTTACAAGAAAATACTATTCCAGTCTTTCTACTTCAAAATTTTATGTTTAATTAAAAGTGTTACTTGCAATTTTTTTGTAATTATTGAAATTTGCCAGCAATGTCTAAGTGAAAATTATTTCATAAAAAAATTTCAGTGCATGTCTATAGTGAATTTGTGAGGTCATTCATCTACATTCATTCTTATTAGGGCTGGGCGATTTTCCAGATTTTATCGATTAATTCAAATTTATTGTTTTGCCACGATTAAATTTTTTAGAAATCGAGGAATTGCGATTTTGAATAGAAATATTACCAAATGTTAGAATTAGACATTTTGACAATATGCTGGTGATAACAGTAAAGAGAAAAGAACGATCAAACCACATGTCGGCGCACGTGATAAACCGCTCACGTGTGACATGCTCTGTGAAGGACCATAAATATAGCGCTAAGCACCATTCACACAGAATGCGCTTTTGTGTTGACAATGATGGAATAGAGGCAGTGGAATAGGTAAAACATGCAAGAAGATGGGAGTGAACTACTTTTAACTTGAGCGCAGTGTTTTTAGAATGGCGTTTCATGCATGAGACACTGCAAGAGTCGCGAGTGCAACAGTCAAAAACACATCCATGTTTACACAGAAAAAACAATGGAAAAGCAGCGCAATCGAATAAAAAAACCTGTAAAGAACTACTACTGTATGTCTGATATTTCATGTTTGCATCATGGTATCTCAGCCAAATATTGTCCTATCCTAACAAACCATCAATGGAAAGCTTATTTATTTGGCTTTCAGATGATGTATAAATCTCAATTTCAAAATATTTACCCTTATGACTGGTTTTGTGGTCCAGGGTCACATTTATAGTTAATAATAGTCTACTGGTGTTATATCTTCAGTCATTTTGAATTTGAATTACCTTGACTTTTGAAAAATTTTTAAAGCATTTTCCTCTTATTGTTTCTGAACACATAATATGCATAAGACAAGTTTGTACAATATGTAGTTGTAGTTTATGCATCTTTTCTACAAAGATATTTAACAAGTGATTTGTTTAACATTTACATTATGTTGACAACTTCATGTGTGCTGCACTTGGAATAGAATTTTCTTTAACTAGAGGGTTAATAAAGAAAAAGTTACTTGAATCATGTTGTAGTTACATTTTCAAGTTGCCTAGTTAAAAATCGTAAAAAAATCGAGAATCTGTCAAACATTCTGGAAAAATCGAGATCGCCCAAATCGCCCTAATTCTTATATAGATATGTTAGTGACATTTATAGTGGTGGTGCATTTCATTTTTTTTTATTATTTTTCTCCTGCTGTTTTTGAACATCTCACCACAAATGTTGCATTTAGGACAGCATCACAAGTTACAAAATAGAAAAAAAACTTTTTAAAACACTTTGGTTCTGTTCCAATCTGTTACACGTAAATGCAAGAATGAATTTAACACAAACATAAATGCATCCGATTGGGTTGAGGTGAAGCCAAAAAGCAAACCCCTGACTATTCGATATGAAAGATATATAGTTTTGCATGCGCTGACTGCTCGATATGCATATATGATAAACATTGTGCAAAGGCAAAATGTAGCGAAGTCTCTAATGCTTGACATTTATATCAAAGTTAATACATTTGCACATTATTTACACTAAGAATATAAAATATTTTTCCAGCTAATTTCGAGAATAATTACAGTCAAACATTATGATATACTGCTATATTGGTTATTCAGAAGTACTCACGCCATGATGTAAGATTTGTCATACCGCCTAATCCGTCCACCTAGGAAGGCTTTAAATTGAGCTCCTAAAAATTAACTGGTTGAATATTTTTAACTACATAATAATGATAACTAAAATCGACACAGGTCTAAAAGTTGGCCTGTTTTACAACATGATTACCAATATAGGCCTAATTGGATTCATATAGATCACATGCAAAACCTTGAAACACAATGACAGAATCGATAAACCTCCTTTTGACCCAAGGCTTATGAAAACACCTCTAAAGAGGAAAACATAACAAGAGGGCCACATTTCAACATTCAAACTGATAGAGGTCTTGCCACAAGACTGGGCAGGAAGTTGCTTTGACGTCAATGGTTAGAGTGATTAAGATTTGAGAGAAGAGATGCAAAAAGCATGTAGCAGCTTGAACTTGGATGCCAACCAAAATAATGTCAGAGGAAAATATTGCCACTGAAAACAATGTATTACTCACGTTAAACAGGGTATAAACTAAAGACCTATCACACAGTATTCTTATAAAAAAATTAGATTATCTTCAAAATCTAGGTATGATTTTTATGGTCGAGGGTCAAACTGACCTTGGATTCAATTCAACCAAAGAACACACTATTAAAAAAATCAGTTAAAACGGCAAACTTTTAACATTAATATTTATCATGCATTACAAGAAAGTGAACTTTCATTTGAACAACATTTTTTACATAAACAGTGATTATAATATAACATTTTTAAAAACATTTTAAACTTTAAAAGTATGGAAAAGTACTTCTGCATGTTTTCTTGAAGCTCAAACAGTAGAAATGAACAAGCAAAAACTAATAAAAATGTCCACTTTCAATGCAGTGTAAGTTTCTTTGGATAAAGGTGGCTGCCAAATGCATAAATGTAAATAACATCAGACAGTAGTTAAGAAACTATTAAATAAAACGTATCCAAAAAGTTTTTATTTTAGGTCTGTGTAGCTGGTTCTTGTATTTTAATGAAATACGACAGGCAAACTGACCTGCAAACATCGTAATTGTAATATAAATTTTTCTATTACACTTTGCATGCATGTTCACAACCCCGAAAGAGAACTCACAAATTTTCAAGAAAAACATGATAGGTTAAACCAGCAACTCCAAAAACTAAATGTGCCAAATTGACCTGTAACTTGCATATAGGCCTAAATGGTGACACACTGGATCTTAGGTTATCTACAATGCCAGTGCCATCCTTCTTGTAAATTCACTAGTACCGAAAAACCAAGCAACATTTTCCAGTCTTAGCAATACCAACACTTATTTCCATCTCATCTCATCTGAGCCCACACTGATGACAGGCCTGAAAAAGAATAAGACACTGTCAGCAAAATCCAAGGACGAATTCTTGCTTCCAGTCCTTTATCCACAAATATGCCAGACTGGCTGGCTGAACAAGGGCAACGAGTTAATGTAAATTGTGGGGTCAAGTGGTCTGAGGGGTATAGAAGGGACCCATCATATGACTAGCTCATGGCTCTCTTATCTTAGAAAATAAACTGCATAAAACATTCAGAAATGAATACAGTACAAAATACCAGAATACAAAGTACACAATTAGTATCCACTGAGCAACGATTATGCCATTTACTTTCTCCTCTATTGTAATAGACGTGCAGCTATCTGATTATTACACTATTTGGAAAAAAGCATGTATTTTATTTTTAATAGAAGCATTTGACATTCATGCTTAAATATGTATGTGCCTATATAAACAACGTGTTTACCCATTCTCATGAGAACTGAATTATGTCTATACTATTATAAACGGTTTATAACCGTTTAAGCAATAAATCAGGGGAAGTTTAAGTGAGCATGCCGCTAGTTTTGTTAGCTTCCTTCCACAGACAGACACTAGACACTCGGTTACCTCAAAAAACACAAATAATGCGTTACAAAGCAAAAAAATATGAGTCTTTAAATGGTTTAGAATGACATTTAATGGTGGTTTAGAGATAAATAGCAGGTATGCGCGCTTTAAACTTGCTCTTAGTTGTTTGGTTAGCCATCCAGCACAAAATGGCGACACGTTCTGTGTGACGGGGGAGGAATATCTTTTGGCCTGTTTACTATACTAAACACAACAAATACCGCTCAGCAGACCACCTTCTTTGACAGAGACACGGGGATCCCTACCTTTTCTTTTCAGTGACAACTCCAGTATCCATTCCTGGGTGAAACCACTCAGAATGTGTTAGGTTTTTCCAAGCCGCGAGGCCAGAAAAATCAAGGACGTGGCCACCTCTCGCTAACAAATAAAAATGTGTTTACGAAAGAAAACGAGCAGACGCTGTAAAACGATCCGATACTAGTCCGGTGTGGTGTGTTGAAAACGTCTGAATGGTAGAGATCAAGCCTCCGGTTCGCTGAAGGTCAAATCATTTGTCCGGCACCGGTCGGTGCAGCTTCTAGTCGGTACGAAGAGTTACCCGTGTCTGCGCTACACTACTCTACTCTCTCTGTGGCCCGCGCGCTCACGAGGCGCTGACGGGAGCGAGCACAGTCATATGAAAACAGACAGCGGTGTCGCACTCAAAAAAAGACATTCACTGAACCGATGGGACATCATCAGTCCAAACAGCACGGTGTGATGTAACCAGCACTATCGATCTCACCACAGATGCAGTAAATTCAAATTACTTGCTTGTCCCACAACCATGTAAGTTTTTTTTCTTTCTCATCCAGTGAATACTGTGTACTGTTTATAACCAATAATTGGTGTTAAAATATAGTCTAATCTTTAATTATTGTTATTATTTAAATTATAATAAGGATTAGGTAATGGAGGACAATTATTTTACAAAATAATTACACCAGCCACCTTGTCAAACAAGAGCAACTCCTAACCAGCAAGAAGACCTTTAGCATTTACTAGCAACCTTCCAGAACACCCTAGAATCAACCAGCAACCAGGCAGAACACCCAACACCCTAGCAGCTAGCCAGAGCACCTTAACAGCCGGTGAAAATAACCTAGCAACTCGCCAAACCCCATACCAACCATCAAACAACCCTATTTGTTTAACCACATCCAGGTAACCAACCAGCACACTGCAACCACCAAGCAATGTCCAGATAATCTATCTGCTGACTATACAGTTTGTAAAAATTTAGCACTTTAAAATGACCTATTTAAATAGTGAGATCAGACTCTTGTCAGGCCAACATCAAAAACTGTCTCAATAAACCTTACTTACCTAGTCAAGTTGGCAATAGTTGAGACAGGTTGCATTCCCTCAATTCATGAAAACAGCATTTACATTTTTTAAAAATCACTTTCAGAAATTTTTTTTCAAGCTTACAAACTATAAATGCATGGAACAGCTTGAGCATTTAAAGTGGCAGTCGCATATAGAGCGCACTTATTTAAAAAAACAGAACGTTATTGTATTGGTGTGGGTGCTATATATGTATATATGTATCACTACAGTTGTAACTTATATGTCATTTATTCATTCTGAAACGGATTTTTGATAGTGTTCATAGGCATTATTTAATAAATAAATGCTGTTTCCAGTGAAGGAATGCAAACTGCCTCAACTCAAACTAAACCAAAAGTAAGGTTTTTGATGTTTTGATGCTGTACAGTCAGACAGATTAGCAGGCCGTTGCTAGGTGGTTGCAAGAGTGTTCTGGTTGTTTATCAGGATGTGGTTAAACAAATAGTTATTGGTCATAGTGGGCCTTAACTTTGGCCAATTTTATGGTTGTATAGAGAAGTGGCTGGTGTTGCTGACAAAATTTTCAGCAGAATTTCAGCAGTTTCCTCAAATGTGTTGGTTTTCTGTTTCTTCCTGCTGGTACGACCTCATTTGCACTTTAGATATTTCCTTTCAGCACCACCAACCTAAATTATATATTCAGGTTCCAATAGTTATTTCTAAGTAGTTATTTATATACATATGTAAATGCACATATTTAATCCAAAATTCAGTCAAATTCTCTTCAAGATAAAATTGCTCCAGTATTCCATGAAAATGACTGTAAGTTGTAAGCTGTTGTTTATAAGCAGTGTGCCAATGGATACAGCATCATTAGGGTTAACTGTCAGATGCAGCCAAGGCCATATTTATGGTTTCTACTGATGTGGAGGACGAGGCAGTGATTGTCATTGACTCATGGTGATCACTGACAGACATAACTGTAATAGATGGACAAGGTTGAAACTAATGAAACTGAAGTGATTTAGTGGAAAGCACATGACTGGAAACAAATAGTTAATATCCATGGAGAAGTTCTATGAAAATAAAATCGGACTGATGAAACTAACAGCAAGCAAAAGATTGAAAACAGTTCTTCACTGTCAGCCAGTTGACTTAGAAGTTTAAGGAAAAATAGACTTGCACAATTCTATGGTGTCATACACGAGTCTTACTGTATAAAGAATGATACATGTTCTTAATCCAGATATGAAAGGGAAGATTTGAGCTTTTATGTCAGTTTGCTGATGTTGATGGTTGTATTTTGCCGTTGTAAAGAGTTTCTGTCTTCCCGCACCTGACAGCTTTGATCAAACCTTCAGGTAAAGGAGTTGCTTTAGTGGGTGTTAAACCCTTTCACCTGTCAAAGTGGGTTGTGAAGGGCTTTAAGGCTCTAAAAATAAGCAGTTGCTTTCTCTCTGCCATTCAGGAAAGATTAGAAGAATTACCAGGTTGCTGCTGGGAATGCTTCAGCAAAAGCAATCAGCTGCAAAATAACACAGTAAACACTGTGTTCCCAGTAACGTCATCTCTTGTAGCATGAAGCCCAAGGCCCAAATTACAGACTATCAGAATCTGAGTCAAATATGGCAAGGGAGGAAACTGAGGAAATAATGAAAGATAAAATGCCATATATGAACCATACTGCTCCAGTTCTAAAAATATCATCAGTATGTCCATCTCTGAGATCAAGCTAATCAAAAATAATAATTTCTTTTCCAGTTGGGACTGAAGAGTCAACAGCTGATATCATGCATCATCAGGAGTGTTTTTCCGCAGAGCAGGACATCTGCTAATTTCAACTCCAAACTCACATGTTCCCAACAAGCCAGTGGGACCAAAATGTTTGTTTTTAATAGTTAATTGTGTGACCATTATTTCTGATGGTGGAAAAGTGAACAGCCAAACTCTACTGGAACACTGTAGGATACAGAAAAGCCCCTGAATAGAATTAGCAGAGACTCAGAAACACTTCAATTCCAGTAAGAGCTTACTCTGCTTGCCAAGACCATTATTTCTGAACCGCTAAAATAAATGCAATACATTTGGCACATTTTGGAGGAACCCAATGAACTTCTCAGCAGTGCTGACTCAATGAATGGTTTGAGTCATGAAGACACCTCCCAACCAGACATGGCTGGTTTTTGGCAGTTTAACACCACAAGCCTAACTGGAAAAATCACCAGAGCACCTGACTGCAAGTCAAAACTTTTCACACACCATCATCACTGAGAATTCAGAATGGAGAGTATTTCATCATATCACCTGCATGGAACTGCTTCTGGAAACAATATCAAAATATTCTCTAACAGTGAGAAACGTACAGTGGAACTTACAAGTGAAACGGGCCAATCCGTAAATGTTAAAATACTCACTATGTCACAAGTATAGCCACAAAAAGTAAACAATATGCATGCTAACATGATTTTAGTGTTAAGAAATAATCTTTTCTATGTGAAGTTGTTTTTAGTTCAATTTTACAACTTTGTTGTCATGACAAAGTAATGTCAAAATACTAAAAAGATCATAAAAACAGCTTTTCAGCTCAAATAATACACAAGTTCTAAAAGAGGAATTAACATGCTTTTATAAAATTATGAGTAAATGTTATTTTATGTGCCTCAGAGAAATGTTTCTTTCTGTTTTAAGAAAATGAGTAGAAAGCATTTTTTTCTGGTATTATGCCTCAAATTCTGTCGATTGATCCTAACCTGTATTAAACCCGCAATAGTCCCTGAATCAGGTGTAAGTATATTTAACTAATACCAAAAATAAATTGCTTGACAATAAATAAGCAGATCATTCTTCGTCATCTCTAAAACAGCTTTGTCATTATTTATCTCACTATCACTGCTATTGTCTGCCAGAAAAATGCCAACGAAAATGTGTCAGCCACCGAGTTTCCAGTTACAACTGGTTTGGGGCAAGCGCGTAAAAACCTTTGTTGGGTAATGCCACTTTTCAAACAAGAGAATGCTTGAATAGAAAACAATAATCACTACAGCCAAATTTCCAGACATGTAATTCAAGCACAAAACAAATCAATAGAAATGAAAAAAGAATGGGGTCTTCAGTCCAGTTGTATAAGCTACTTCGTAGAACAGACCTCAAGTTTAATATTTTATGCTCATAAAAGCGTCTTAACCCCATTAACAGTGTGCAGCATTAGTTGATGGTGTATTATCAGTGTATAAAGGCTGCTTCAAATACTGGGTAAGCTCGTGAGAACAACAAATGAATCAAGGGTAATACATTATTCAAGGAGGATTTCCACGTCTACAGAGAAATGTGACATGACCGCAGCTCTGTTTGTCCTTTGAGGTGTAAAGGATATGTTTTTTTGTTTTTCTCATGAAAGTTTCATGTTTCTATCTCACGCCATGAGTCCCCTGATTCATTATTCAATGAACTGGACAGGTGATATGTGTTGTCACATGTGCTTTAGGTAAACCAAAATTGTCTCTTATAGCCTGTTACAAAAGGATTTTCCAAGTTCATAATTTAGACTTTAGTTAGAATTACTTTACAATACATCACATAACTTTCAGGAGATCATTATTTTCTTCCTGTCATTGCCTTTACAAATAATCCTTTGGTCTGGATGGTCCAGTGGAGTATATTGTATTGCCTTCTAGTTTGAATCATGTCCAAATTCTTGTCAGACTTGGCAAAAAGTTTGTCAACAGAATGTATCACAACAAGTTCGCTAGAAGGAGTTAATTAGGGAAAGTAACATATAATCTATGTAAGTAAAATAAATAAACCACAGCTGATGTTAGTGCAGTCGCAGCTCTGGAGCTGTGTAGGTGAAGTCTTTAAAATCGTCCTGGTGGAAAGAAAAAAGACTGTCCTCAATAGGTGTAAGACAGGGTTCCTCTTGAGTGAAGTCAGGGTCAAAATTGTTCACATCTTCAATAGAATCCTACAAAGCAAAACAAAACAAAACATTATTTTTGACCAATATTCACACTTATCCAATTAATCAGTTATCAGTTCTTTTATGTTTATCAGTGTACTGATAAATGCCACCATTTGGTGGATCTATAAAGAATATAATTCAACAACAGTATTTCAAAGTACATTTATTTATTTATTTACTTAATTTTGTTTTCTATTTATTTATTATATCATTTATTTAACAGTGTTTACAAACACATACATATATATATATAAAATGAAATATATAAAATTGTAAAATGTTTGCATAAATACAATGGAATAACTAATAAAATTAACAACAACAACAACAACATTAATATTAATAATAAAAGATAACTTAGGCTATTATTATTAATAATATTAAACTAGTCGTAATTTATACTGTGTTTAATTGTAGTAGTTGAATGATAATACATTATTTTATCAAATAAATTCAAATGAAATTAATTAAAAGAAATCAGTAAATAAAAAAGGTCCTGAATATTCAATATAAATACAATCTCTATCAGTATCAGTCATAAATGGTGCACAATACAAATATCGCACAATACACACGGTATTAAACAGAAGTGGTGATGTAGGCTTACTATTCGAGGTGTGAAAGGTGGTGCGATCTCTCGTCTGTTCAGCTTCTCCCAGTCCAGTCCTGTGAAGAACGGGTGTGCAGTGATGGCCTCTTCTCCTCCATCTCTATCCATGCAGCCCAGCCGACACGCTGGGTCTCTGGTGAGTAACTGTGTAGAGAGTAAACAGAAATCTTCATCATCTATAGCTTTTGAACGCAGTGCTTGAAAAGTGCACTTGAGCTACAGTATCTTTCAAATAAATGCCACTTGGTTTCTTATGCAAGAACATGACTATATTTGAACTGCAATAAGCCCAAATACTTTTAACAACAAGACAAATACGAAATTTGCCGTATGCGGATAAACTAGAAGTGATATTTTGTTAAGAATCACTGGAAAAATACAACTTTGTCTTTTTACACTTTCACAATTGTCTAGAAAGTTTACTGCCCACAATACTGCACAGATCACTGACTTAAGCCCTTGGAAACAGTTATTAGGGATTTTACTCCACTAATGCAAGAAGACCTCTACTCAGTCACGTGATGTTAATCCTTCTACCATGACACAGCTCTTTAACCCTTCATGGGGCACAATGGAGCTTATGTAATGAGGCACAACAGGGACAGTCTGTGATCCTGACATCCTGGGTCTTTTGAGGGATGAAACGGCAGCCCACAGGCTGTGCTCTCCGCAGCAAATTAGCCTCATGTTTACTGGTGCTTATATAGGAACAGTTGGCCAAAACACACAGAAAGCTGGCCAAAGCCTCTCGGCTGCATTAGCCAAGAAACATATTCACACGGAGCTCTTAAATGAAGCCAGTTTTGAGTTTTTTTCTTGTGAGTAAAGCTGAAAAAGTCATGTTTCGGCAGTTTTGATATAAATGTTTTGGCAATGAGTGATCACAACAGAAGAGGAAGAGAGTTGTTTAATGAGACGTCACTGCCAGGAAAGTCACAGATTTCCCAACATAGCTGCCTGAGAGTCAATACACTGGGGTTGTGTCCTTAGTGTAAAAGTAAAGCAGTCTGTCTAGTAAAAGTCAGACAAATGTACTTGCTATTAGAGCCCTGCACGGGCCTCAAATTTAGGCCCTAGCCTGGCCCGTGTCCGACAGCTTATCAGAATTACCGGCCCGAGTCCGAGCCCGAGCTTGAGCCTGACCCGAGCACATCTTTTTTTCCCCTTCTCCCAAAACAGCTTATACTACTGTTTCAGCTATTAAAATAGTTCAGTTTTGTATGTAATCGCAAAGGAATTATATTTAGTTTCGTTTTTTTATGAAGTTAATTTAAAAAACCGTTTGGAGCATTTTTTGTTCGTTAAATATAAGTTTTTGTTTTTTTAAAGTAACCACCAAGCGGCCAGCCTATGTTTGATGATCAATTTAGCCTTCTCAAATCATCACGACTTGCCTAAAATAAAATCTATAGATATAAAACAGTTCAAGCATATAACAATGTTTAAACGTTAAACCTAGATAAATGTGCGCTATATCCAATAGTTTGTGCGGAGAGTGGAAGCTAAAGCGCGCTTTGCAGGAGGACATGGAGGCGCCAGCGCGATCACTTGCATTTTTTTTCAGTGGATACACCGTCATTTTTGCTCATAAAGGTAAGAGCAACACATCATTCGTAGCTGTAAAGGGTCTACTTTTATTTGTGTGCACTCACAATATCAACAAAACGTTGTGCTTTTATAAAATAAAGAAAACAAACATGATGCGCTTTCTGCCGTCTCTTCTTCAACAGGAGCGCTTCACAAAAATGAACCAAAACTCAGCGAATACATGTCTCACAGACATGATAAATATATCTATAGAAAGCTTTAAATTACTACTTAATGAAATAAAACAAATCAAAAACAAAAACTATTTCATTATAATCATAATCCGTAAAGATGCACTTCTGTCTAAAGGCGCGTCTAATGAGGAGATTGCACTCAGGATCGACAACTTCATCCTTGCGACACCGACTCAGAAAACACTAGTTTATTAGTAAATAACTCAAATATCTCCTTACTATTTCCCCCTGTCACATTTATGGTAATTACTTTTGCCGGTGCTTTGCGGCAAGCTTAAGCCTATTGCTTGCATTTGAACGCAGAACTGTTCAGCTGCGCTGACGGCAAGCACCATACATACTGCTGCTGCGGGACACTAAACACCGTCGAGCCGCTCTTGACAGTCTCGGTAGCACGGTCTCCTGTTGTTTCCACCAGCGAGGCAATTTTTTTCATCACTAATTGATGGATGTCTAAAATATACAAAATAAGGAGAAGCCTAAAACAGGCCCAAGGCCCGGCCCGCGTCTGAACTATGACGTGAAAATTGGCCCGAAGCCCGGCCAGAGGGGTGTAAAAAAGTCAGGGCCCGTCGGGCCCGGGCTGAAATGCAGGGCTCTACTTGCTATGCAAAACAAAATGGATTTCATTAAAGTGACGTCTGTGAGTGTTTTACATATGAAGTTATAATCTAGCTAAAAGGCTTTTTTGTGTAGTTGAGCTACAGTCTTCATTGCTCTGGTTTTATTTTAGTTTAGCATTTGCACTTTGCCAAACAGTCCTGGTCCTTACAGCTTCACACACAGTTAATGACATGTAGTCATAGACAAGGAGATGAGGAGATTATTTTATTTCTGTAGAGACAGAATGTAGAATATAAAATTATATATTTGAAGGTTAAATACATGACTAATACCTCTGTCTTTTAAAATCCAATGCTGGATGAAGCCGAGCTACAATGACTTTTTCCAAGACCTTTTATTGAGACAAACTGTCTTAATCTGACTGAAATTAAACTTTTAAAGTGCAACCTTTGTTTAAAGGGGTCATATGATGCGATTTCAAGTTTTCCTTTCTCTTTGGAGTGTTACAAGCTCTTGGTGCATAAAGAAGATCTGTAAAGTTGCAAAGACTAAAGTCTCAAATCCAAAGAGATATTCTTTATAAAAGTTAAGAGTCAACCACGCCTACCTAAAACGGCTCGTTCTAACACGCCCCCACATATCTACCTCACTATGTGGAAATATTAGCATAATGCCGCCGAAATGTCCACGCAAAGAAAGAAGGCGTGGTTTCAGGAACAGCAATCGTGTTGATGCAGCCATGTCGGGAGACTCTGTGTGGTTCAGTGCAAAAGCAAAAGCACTTTATTTGGCCTTCCGGAAGTAGATGCAATTAGGAATCATTGGTTAAGATTTATTTTAGTGCTGGGCGGTATACCGGTTCATACAGAATACCGGTGATGATTTTTGTTATGATATGAATTGGCTTTGTTGAAAACGACGTGTTTGAGAGAGGCGGGGCATAGAGGACCTACAATAATGTACAGTATTTGAAAAATAATGTGTTTTTTGAACATTAAAGCATGTCAACATATTCTGTTACACCAAATACACAAAATAATGATCTTTAAAATAGCATCATATGACCCCTTTAATCAGTCTGATATTTTGACTGTAGATCTAGACTCACTCCTCTAAGGATGTCCTCCGCCTCGTTGCTGAGCCAAGATGAATAAATGATCTCATCTTTGAGGATGCACTCAAACAGCTCGTCCTCAGTCTCTGCTTCAAATGGAGCATGACCTGACAGCATCTCGTAAAGCAGCACACCCAGAGCCCACCAGTCCACTGATACACCATACGGTTCCTCCAGGATGATCTGAGAGAGACACAACATAAAACAAGCTATACAGGAAGAGAACACACTCCCAAATATTAAGCACCATCTTCTTTTAAATGATCTTTTAGTGATGATCACCTCAGGTGCAATATAATCGGGAGTCCCACAGAAGGTACTAGTGAGTTTTCCTTCACGTATATCCTCTTTGCACATGCCAAAATCTGCCAGTTTGCAGTGGCCATCTCTGTCCAGGAGAATATTGTCCAGTTTGAGGTCCCTTTGATAGAAAAACAAAACAGGATGGCATTTTTACCATGCTGTAGTAAGTGATATAGCATTCTACAAAATGTACTATTTGAAATCAAACTGAAGTAAGCTGAAGAATTAAAATACAAACCAAGTAGACAAAATGACTAAAACGTAAACTAAAATGGAAATGAAAACTGGAAATATAAAAATAAAAACTCATTCAAAATACTACAATGATATTAATAAAATAACACAGGGTGTACCCATCAAATAAGTGATAATATTTTTTTACATATTTTCCTTGCACCTTGAATACACGAGAGTACAGGTTTTAAATATATTATATTATTTATTTCAAAAATCAACTATTATTTATCCATAAAAAAATACCATTACTTTTTTACTTTGACTAAATATAAAAATCGTATGGATTTTCTTTACTTAATCTGTGTAATTCCGCTGAATTTATTTAAACATGTTAAAATGCATTCTATGCAGCAGAGAATACTCTTACTGGTAGCTAAAAGCAATTATTAAATGCTTTAAATAGCCAAAATATTTTATAAATGGACTGCAGGATTTGTTTAATTTTATGAATGACAGGTATTACAACTCATGTGTGCCTAAGCATTAAGTACTCAATAACAAGTGAACAGCTTGTAGTAGCACAAAAATGTAAACAAAATATTGCAAACACATCATGGTAAATAACAAATGGGGTTCACAGAGTTCAAATAGTATTGACACACAGTGACAAAGTGAGCATGTAGTGCAAATGCTTGCATGCTTGACACAAGGGTGAAGAGTAATCAGCACAAGAAGCAGCATTCAGTCTCCTGTCATCAGAGACGAAGAAGCATATTGATCCCGTGGAAAAGAGAGTGACGGAACGTAAATTGGACTAACAGCCTGTTGTGGTCAAGTTTCCCAAGGAAATTTGGTCTGATTTCATTAGAACACAATTAACAGAGGAGACACTGAGAGGTGACCTCTTTTCTATGTTGTTAAAAGCGCGTGACTCTGCCGCATTACCTAGTAAACAACAAAGTTTGTTTTAAAGCAAACACTCTGATCCCATTACTCACTACTTCATTCAGTCAGGGTATTAATACTTCAATGTATGTGCAACACTGTTAATGATATGTGACCCTGGACCACAAAACCAGTCATAAGGGTCAATTTTTCGAAATTGAGATTTATACATCATCTGAAAGCTGAATAAATACGTTTTCCATTGATGTATGGTTTGTTAGGATAGGACAATATTTGGCCAAGATACAACTATTTGAAAATCTGGAATCTGTGGGTGCAAAAAAAAAAAAATCTAAATATGGAGAAAATCGCCTTTAATGTTGTCCAAATGAAGTTCTTAGCAATGCATATTACTAATCAAAAATTGAGTTTTGATATATTTACGGTAGGAAATTAACAAAATATATTAATGGAACATGATCTTTACTTAATATCCTAATGATTTTTGGCATAAAAGAAAAATCAATCATTTTGACCCATACAATGTATTTTTGGCTATTGCTACCTTAATATCTTAATGATTTTTGACATAAAAGAAAAATCAATAATTTTGACCCATACAATGTATTTTTGCCTATTGGTACAAATATACCCCAGCGACTTAAGACTGGTTTTGTGCTCCAGGGTCACATATAGTCACAAACATTCATAAAATCATTCTCTTTACTTGAGAATAGTTGAATCAGTCAAATAATAAAGGAAGTTTCCTTGCATATCTGGAAGGATATTGGCAGAAAAAAACACTGCTTCCTACCATAGCTTGGAAAGAAAATCAATATACATTGTGTTTTGGTCATATTAAGGAGCACAATTGTTTTCAACATTGATAATAATAAGAAATGTGTCTTGAATGGCAAATCAGCATATTAAAGTGATTTCTGAAGGATCATGGATTTCTGAAGGATGCTGGAAATTCAGCTAAATAATATACATTTTAAAATATTTGTGTCTTCTTGTTTCATCACAAACAATTTATACAAAGGTTATTCTTGTTTTATGAATCAAGTAAATGGCACAAATGGAAGAGAGGGAGAATGACAGGAAAATCAAAAATATATCTTAACTTGCTATACTTCATGCCTAATGAACAAGAACAGAGACATGCGGAGCCTCACGCTCGCAATGTCGGAGAGTTGGCGCTGGCAAAAATAACAGCGTGGCAGACTCACCAGCCTGGCCATCAACCACAGCCCAAGTCTGCAGCTGGAGAACTGGCAGAAATATTTCAGGCCCTGTAAAAATGGACAAGTCTCTCTTCTGCCCAACCATCAGTGACGTAACCGCATACTTTCTTCTCTACGTAAAACAACCCAAGTCTCTTGCAATGTTGCAACAAAAGTCTTCAAGCACCAACTATTCTGATAAAAAATAAATGGTTTGTTGGCACCGATAGCCTTGTGGTTAGTGTGCCGACATATAGCGCAACTGTGCTCACAGTGACCCGAATTTGAATCCCGTCTGGAGGGCCTTTGATCCCACCCCCCTCACTTCACCCAATGCTTTCCTGTCTGCTCCCTACTGTCCTGTGGCAAATAAAGGCAAAAGCCCATAAATATAACTTTAAAAAAATTTAATGGTTTATCAATGAAAGGAATTGTTCACCAAAAATTTAAATGTAATGATAATTTACTCACCCTCGGGCCATCCTAGAATTAGATGAGTTTGTTTCTTCATCGGATTTGGAGAAATTTATAGCTTTACATTATTTGCTCACCCGTAAATCCTCTATAGTGAATGGGTGCCGTCAGAATGAAAGTCAAAACAGCTGATAAAAACATCACAATAATCCACAAGTAATTCACACAACTCCAGTCCATCAAATAATGACTGGCTCAAATACAAGCCCATAATCCATAATAACACTTCCTCCAGTGAAAAGGTACATCACCTGTTGTCCTCTCACAAAAAAATCCACTAACATATTTGTTCAGAAAATCGGACTGTGCTTGATCTGTGCATATTTCTCTCCTGATTCAAATGGACAAATGTTTCACTGGGGAAATCAATGTTATAGATAGAGGACTCTCAAAATAGATTTGTTTATTGTAAACATACAGCTTTTCACTTCACATGATGTTAATTGATGGACTGGAATGGAATTGATGGAGTTATGTGGATTATTGTGATGTTTTTTGACTCTCATTCTGACGGCACCCATTCAGTGCAGAGGATATCCATTGGTGAGCAAGTAATGCTAGATTTCCCAAAATCTGTTGAGATGAAGAAACAAACTCATCTGGAAACAAACTCATCTTGGATGGCCTGAAGATGAGTACATTTTTTGCAAATTTTCATTTTTGTGTGAACTATACCTTTCATTGAAAAAAAACCCCCGAAAACAACAATAGAAAGAGCTTCCTTTCTGAAAACCTTTTGGAAACCACGTGTACTTTAGAAACAGTGGAACCGTTTGAGAGGTCAATAAACACTGCATTTGCAGTTTCTCCAAGCCTCCGGGTAGAACCTGCTGAAGTGAGACTAAAACACTAAAGTCATTAATGCACTCCTCGTTTCCGTCATGCACTGTCATATGTTTTGAATGAACCCGGTATAGTCCAGTCCTCAGATTAGAGCAGAGCCAGATTACATGGCATTACAGCAGCCTCTAATATAGGATCGAGAGTAAGTAAGGTAAAGTGGAGAGGAACAGCTTGATGACTCAGAGGTCAACGAATCGTTGTACTGCTGGATTATAAAAGAGCTGTGTTACAGGTGGTCCCGTAAAATCCATGCTGAAATGTTGTAATGGGCATGATGAGAATATTTTAATATATATTTGGAATAATCTCTGTGCATACTATATTGCACTTCATAACAAACAAAATCATGTGATAAACAGAGCAGTGCACAGGCCGCTCTCTCTCTCTCTCTCTCTCTCTCTCTCTCCCTCGTGCTCTCTGTTTCCCTGAGTAAACAGCTTATGTAATAATAGCTCCATTGCATGCTGGGCAGTGGGCAGGGCTGTAACATCAGACCAAGTCCTCACTCAAAATGTCCCCACAGTCCTCTTGCACTACAACACTGCCATCTTTCCCAAGACTCTTTATCATTCCCCCCTTAAGCTTCACTTCACAGAAGTGTTATAATTACCCTAAAATAATTAGCTTTAAAGCCCAATAAAATCAAAAGGAAAGGTGAGAGTGGCCATAAAAGGGGCCATATGGTTGTAAAGATGACCAGGGGTTCAGCAGAGTTCACCAGCATTCCTCTAAAAGGTCCCGCAGGGAAGCTCGTAAATGCCACAAGCCTTATCTGAATGGGAAAGCAGTTTGTCAGATGTGTTTATATTTGGGCTTGGCTCTATTACAGGGGTGATCAGAAAGCTTACTCAGGTAGGCAAAGGTCATGTGATTACAGCCAGGAAGAGCACAATGTCACGTCATGGAAAAGGACGACTAAGCCAGGGGCGGAGACTGTCTGTAAAATCTGACTAAGTGTGTCAGGACATGCGCAGACAAGATTTCACAGGCATGTCAAAGCAAATAACTGAGGGCAGTGGCATTGGAGTGTGAACATCTGCAGTATTTTCAGATGAACATTATGGATTTCAAATACACTTTCTTCTTAAATTAGGGAATTAAATGTTTTGTACATTAAACCAGTAAGGAAACTATTACATCCACAGCTAGCTCAAAAGTAATGTAATGACAGGAAATGTGCGATGTTAAAATAATCCTCAGTATTCCTCACCTGTAAATGATGCCTTTGGAGTGAAGGAACATAAGGGCCGAAATGATCTCTGTGGCATAAAACCGTGCTCGTGGCTCATCAAAACGCCTGCACTTCTGGATGTGGAACATGAGGTCACCACCATTCACAAACTCCATGACAAAGAATAACCGCTCCTGAGAAATGAATAACACAGGTTAGCATACACATGGAAAAACATTTTATAAAAGTAAGGGAATATATTATTGTACTCCTTCCAGCATTTTTAACTACAGTATGTGTACTTGTGTACTAAAACACAGTGATGCAGTACAAAATACTGCCATTCAAAAGTTTGGGATCAGTAAGATTTTTAATGTTCAAGGCTGTATCTATTTGATCAAAAATACAGAAAAAAAACAACAACGTAATTTTGTGAAATATTATTGCGACTTAAAATAACAGTTTTTTTAATTTGAATATACTTTAAAATATAATTTATTTCTGTGACGCAAAGCTGAGTTTTCAGCATGATTACTTCAGTCTTCAATGTCACATGATCCTTCAGAAATCATTCTAATATGCTGATTTAAAATTAATGTTGGAAACAGTTGTGCCGCTTAATATTTTTTAGGACCTGTGATACTTTTTTCAGGATTCTTTGATAAATAAAAGGTAAAAAGAACAGTGTTTATTCAAAATATATGTGTTAAATAGATAAAAAGTGTTTAAAAATGTGTTAAATGGATAAAAAGTGATAGTAAAGACTTATATTGTTAGAAAAGATTTCTATTTTGAATAAATGCTGTTTTCTATTTTGAATAAATGCTTTTTAACTTTTTATTCATCAAGGAATCAAAGAAAAAAGTAACACAGGTTCTAAAAATATTAAGCAGCACAACAAAAAACGATAATAAATCAGCATATTAGAATGATTTCTGAAGGATCATGTGACACTGAAGACTGGAGTAATGGCTGATGAAAATTCAGTGCTGCGTCAAAGAAATAAATAATATTATAAAGTATATTAAAATAGGAAAACAATATTAGAAATTGCATACATTCTTTTTTTCATTAAAGTTTTTTTCTGTATTTTTGATCAAATAAATACAGCCTTAAAGGGTTAGTTCACCCAAAAATGAAAATTAGGCTGCGTTTTACTCACCCCCGAGGCATCCTAGGTGTATATGACTTTCGTCTTACAAACACGCATCGATTCGCTACAGAAGGCCTTTGTTCACCCCCCCCACCCCGGAGCCGTGTGAGACACTTTTTAATGGATGGGCGATTTTTATTTAATTTATTTTGGACTGAAGCAATGCAACACCCGCTGACTGCAATGATAGAGATTTTAATGTTTTTGAAAAAAAGTATTTTGTCTTTGTTTGCTCACTGAGTCTCCATTTGTTTGATACAGTAAAAAAAATGCTCTTTTAAAAAATCTCTTTACTGAGAGAGAGAGAGAGAGAGAGAGAGAGAGAGAGAGAGAGATATGTAGCGTTGTAGTGTTTGTGGTCAGGAGACATAAGATGTGTAAGTCAACAGAAAGCTTGCATCACTTCCCTTTAGCTAGTATCCTCCCACACTTTCACTGAGTTGCTCTGGTATGCAGATGATAGGCTACTTCTCAGCAGGAAGTGAATACTGTTCCGCACAATGTTACTCTAAACAATGATAGAGCTTGAAAGATCAAAGACAATTTTTAATATAACTCTGACTGGATTAGTCTGAAAGAAGAAAGTCATATACACCTAGGATGCCTCGGGGGTGAGAAAAACGCAGCCTAATTTTTATTTTTTGGGTGAACTAACCCTTTAATGAGCATAAGAAACTCCATTAAAAACATTAAATATCTTACTGATCCCAAATTTTTGAATGGCAGTGTACAAATTTCTCTATATATTTTATATATATATATATATATAT
>NW_015633236.1:209393-215354 GCF_001515625.1 Sinocyclocheilus rhinocerous
CCACTGAGTTGCTCTGGTATGCAGATGATAGGCTACTTCTCAGCAGGAAGTGAATACTGTTCCGCACAATGTTACTCTAAACAAGAGGTTCCATCTACTGTTTACATTTGATATTGCAATAGTCATCACTCATTTTGATTATTTTTAAAAGATAGATTTTTATTTTAAATTACACTTCCAGAACGGGCAGTAATCTTATTAAAACAAACTATAGTGTATATTAGTGAATAAGTAGCATCTGATATCACTTTCTGTAACTTTTTTGTTACTGAACCGACTGCTATTCAGCTGTCAGATTTTTACGGTCAGGTAACATTCTCATGAAAAATACAATCAGTTTCAGAACACTAAAGGTAAAATCCAAGGCATTCCAGGAATTTAAACACATTTTGTTGATGTGATGTCAAGGGGTTTTTGTCAAACAGCATTGTGTTTCCTGGTTGAGTGAGGGACATGAAGTGTCTACATTCAACAAAACCTTTTTCCCAGTTTGTCAGTCAACATGGAAATCACGGTAACAGAAATCAGTCTCTACTGCTACGTCTAGCGTGATTTCTTCTGGGCTCACATTACAGATTTTCTACCCGATAACACGAAAACACATCTAACACTGCATTGAGTTCACCCCTGACCGACTATGATCGGCATTTGCTCTGGCTGTTTCAGCTGAAGGCTGTTTGAGACACATTTCTAGATTCTTCTATTGTCAAAGAATGTGCCTTCTAAGAATTAATTTATATAATTAGGAATCACAAAGAGTTCAAAGTGCCCTATAAGAACAAATAAATCTGTAGAAAATAATCTCTAGTAATTTTCTGCATAGACATTATCTGTTAAGTTACATTTAACCCTAAAACACAACACAATGTAATGTGTAATTCAAAATATGGGTAAAACACCTGTAAAAAAAAAAAACCCTACATATTAACACAGTACACTATACACAGAAGTTGTAATGTCCAGAGCTCAATATTAGTACAAAAAATGATTGTAATTATTTACCTCTATACATCGTATGAAATGCTATTTAGCACCTTGAAACTATTTGTGGACTCTTACCGAATTCTGAAAGCAGTAGTAGAGCTGTGTAAGAAATGGATGCTGGTGAGCCAGAGTCAGCACTCTCTTCTCAATCATGGTTGCTTCTACATCATCTTCTTGCAGTATGACATCCTTCTTCAGCATTTTTACAGCAAACACCCTGTGGTCACTTTTTAGACGAGCCAACATCACCTACGCACATACATACAATTATAGATTTATGTGGGTTAAAAGTGCATGTCTGGTTTACAAGTACACTTTTAAAAATACAGGTTTCAAACGGGGGTTTTGCAGCGATGCCACAGAACTATTTTCCTCTTAGTGTGACGAACATTTTGAAAATCTAAAGAACCTTTTCCACTATAAAGAACCTTTTGTGTTATAAAAAGGTTCCATGGATGGTAACAGTTCTTCATGGAACCACAAATGCCAATAAAGAACATTTATTTTTAAGAGTGTACAGCTGAACTGGTATTGGATTTGACATAGTGATGCCGTAAATGGTACTGTGTTTTTATCATAAAATTCTGTCAAATAACTGTTACAATGCTGCAAAACAAATAACTTTTCACCAAAGCAAGAATAGTAATGCACAGTGAGCAAATTGCAAAATGTACAAGTCAATGGTAACACTTTAGTATAGGGACCAATTCTCACTATTAACTAGTTGCTTATTAGCATGCATATTATTAACATATTGGCTGTTTATTAGTGCTTATAAAGCACATATTCTGCATGACCATATTCTACATCCCTAATTCTACCCAATACCTAAACTTAACAACTATCTTACTAACTATTAATAACTATTAATTAATGAAAGCAAAAGTTGTAATTAATGGTTTGTTAATGGGGAGAACTGGACCTTAAAATAAAGTGTGACCAAAAATGTTGATACTATTTTTTTAATGAATCTATTAGTCTGCATTTACATTGCTTGATTTTGATGAATTATATTCTCTACTGTCTATTGCTATGGTTATCACTATGTCAATTATTGCAATTTCAAAAGTGAAATCTCGCAATTATATGACAGATAAGGGATTTATATGTAACTCCCAAAACTTTGCTGTACAGTATATGTAGACATTGGCCCATATTTCTGAATGGATTATGTGTAGCCTAAAGTGCACAAAGAGACAAAAAGCTGCCACTCACTTCAGTTCATCCCCATCTCACAAAATTATATTTGATAGTTATAATCAATAAAGCAGATGAGAGGATTCGCGAGCATGCAGAACACTGGAGTCTTAAAAAAATCCAGTTTGAGCGGTGAGTGAATTCTGACTAACTTGAACGCAATGGCCAATCAGAGGTGTACAAGAAATCAACAGCTATATCTGTGATTGGCTCCACTGCTCAACGCTACAAAAACACGTTGTAAACAAAACTTTTAATGCTGTCCAGAGCACAAACACAAAAACGCACTGGAGAGGTTGCCAAATCTGTATCGCTAATATCCTATTATCACAGTCTTAACTGAACTGCTCTTGCTTTCATCTGAGGGTGCTTTTCACTGTGTGAGAAAATGATCGTGTGGCATCAGAGTGTGAGAACAGTGGCATTTGCATGAGTTTCACACTGAATGCATGAGAGTTGGCAGCCCTGCCAGTATGTCTCACCTTGCCAAAGCTGCCTTTTCCCAAAACCTGCAAGAAACTGAAGTCTTCCAGACCAACTTTAACAGTATCTTCCTCTGGCTCTTCAAGCGTCGGCTGTATGCTTTTAATGGAGTTCTGACCCTTTATTCCTGTCATGTGCAGAGAACTCTGTGAAAAAGTAAGCAGATATGTAAGCAAACACAAATGTGGAGAAATATCTCACAAACAAAATAAATGTGCATTTAACAAAACCAAATATTCCCTAATAAAGGAGGCTTTTTGAGACAGTTGTTCTGACATTACCTGAGACTTTCTTTTAGAGAGCGTGTTGAGCAATCCAATCTCTGACAATTTGCTGGCAAGTTCAGCACTGTTCACCCCACAGTTAAGTGCAACATTCTTTTCACAGCGTTTGTGGATGTTCAACTTGCAACCTGGATGAATCGACACCACACAGATGACAACAACAATCTTGTCCCTATTGTATTTCAATACATTTCAAGTCGAGTAAATATGTGCTTACTCTTGCATTGGAGTCCCTGTTTGATCAGGCCGTAAAGTAAAGATCCGCAGTGGTTACAGTATGTGGGAACTTTGTAGTTGTGCTCTCTAAACTGGTGGGGTAGATTGATGCTAAAGCCCTGTCTTTGGCCCTGTACACAAAATAATATGTATGTGGGAAACTGATCCACAAGACACAATTTTGTCATATGCATTTACATACACACACTCTTACCTCATTTGAATCTTTCTTCATACGTGTACACTCACTTACAACCAAATCATGACACCTCTTGTGAACCACACACGCACACACTAGAATAATGAGGCATAAAAGTGAATGTTGTTAATCCTTGTGCATGCAGTATGTTAAAACATATGGGGAAATTATTATTCCACTAATATTAGTAAACATGCTTACCTTGACACTGATAACCTTGCTTTCCAAAAACACCCCTGGGGAATGATTATATACTTTTAATCACTTGGCATAACACATATTATGCAAGTCTGATTTGTTGATTGTTTTATGTGCATGAAGGTGTGTTTTCAGTGCAAGTCTCACCAGATGAAGTTGTTGCAATGGCAGCAAAAAGTAGGCTGGGGAAGGAAGGTTGCCATAAACTTATGTCCATAGACTTGGTGGACCTTTCTTTTCTTCAAAGCTTTTTGCCTTTTTCTTGTAAACTTTTTATGGGGTCTCAGTCCATTCACAGCTTCATCTGAAATTCATGGCAACACTCAGTAAGCACAATTAAATTGCTTACAAAATTAAGCATAAAGTTAAACAAAGTGTTATGGGTAAGTACTAGTTTAACTGTTATGATCCCTATAAATTTTCAAAAGAATAAAACTTAAAAGAGAGCTTGTGTATCATGTTGAAAGACAAAAATACAACAAAATCTTTAAGAGACAAAAAATGGTGAACAAAACATTCCCTTCATCAGGGACTAAAAGAAAAATGGCACATCAGGTTTCATTCATAGCTTAACTGACTACCATAAACGTTCTAATTAATAATTAGTAAATCTTCATAGCAGACTAACACAGAAACACATAATCAGCATAATTATATTAAAATCAAATAACTATAATTACACAGAATATAATTGATTTTTATACAATAATAATAAAAATAATAATAAAATAAACAGATATGGTTAAAAAATAAAATAAAATAAAAATATCTATAGTTATCAAAAACAGCTAACCATCTGTAAAGGAGCCGGTGAGAGAGATGAAGATATACACACTCCCCTCGGGTTCCAGTTTCACCTGGAAGAAGAGATACTCAGTGAGATAACACTTTAAAAGCTCACTAAAACTACTCTAGGTGCTGACTGACAATATGATCAAATATCACTTTTAACAAAAGCTTCCTAACATTTAGCAGGCCTGATACACTCTCAGAAGAAATGGTACAAAAGCTGTCACTGGGGCGGTACCCTTTCAAAAGGCACACCTTTGTACCTATAAAGAGTCCATATTGGTACCTTAAAGGTACATATTAGTACCTAAATGGTACAAAAGTGTACCTTTTGAAAAGGTACCGCCCCATTGCCAGCTTTTGTACCTTTTTTTCTGAGAGTGTATATGGAGGACATACTTTATTTCCTTCACAAACAAACTAAAAAAATATTTTTAAAATCCTAAACATTTTTAAAATACGTACTTATTTTACAATGTGATTATATATCACATGTCAAAATATTGTGTTAGCCTGAACACATAAATATTTAACATTTTAAATTTAAAAATTACAAATTTTTAAAAAGCACTAGACTTTTCACTAAGCTGGTAACCCTGACATTACTGTAAAGGTGACACATTTAGGTAAATGAAAATGTTCTTAGAGAGTGAGCTCTTATTACTATGAGTGAAAGCTTGTTTGGTTTAATGTATAACATAACATAATATAACATCATATTTAACTGCAGCATATTATCAGAGTCGTATCTCTAGCTTGTCACACTAACCTTCTAGCACAGTCTTAGTCATTCTATCTTGCCATCTAAGTCATTCTCTCACTTATTATCATTTAGCTTGCCCTGCCATGTGCGAGGAATTCCTATAACAAGAAAAGCAGGAAAGCAGGACGAGCTGGTTCAGGGAGTCAAGTCCACAGCACGCACCACCAAACACAACAAGCGCTTCAGGGATCGGAAGGTTTAAGCATTGACCCAACCACTTCAATAGTATTTAAAAAGCTTAAAATTTAAAGAGACCAACCCAGCATCTGATAGGAAACTTTAAAAAAAAAAAAAAAAAAAACACTATAACTAGGTTGCCAGTAAACCGCCATGAGAGATGCAAAGATAACTAGTATTTAATTGACCAACAGCTCTGAAGCCAAAGCAGGGGTTTACCCACAAATCAGCAGATATGTTCAGCCCTCTACGGACACCTTGGCAATTGAATCGCCATTGGCTAGTAAAGTTTACTCGCCATATCTAAAAGTACACTCTTAACATCAGTCAGTCAAGCATTATAATATGATAATCAATATTATTTAATGATAGAACTTTAGTAATTAGAATTAAAACTTGATAACCATGTATGAAAGCATATTAGTCATTTTAACTGAACTTCGGACTGGTGGTGGTGCTTTTTTGGTCATTCAGTGTTTCTGTAAAAAAAAAAAAAAAAACATTTGGGAAGAGCTGACAAAAATACTGATTAGATAATAATGATACGAATTCTACTAATAAGAACAATAGAAAACGCACCAAGGATTAATGAGCTACTGGATTCATGAATATTAATCAGGTTATGTGTGTTCGCACGAACTGATTTGCTGAAATCAAAACAGGGACGATAA
>NW_015633236.1:217222-286115 GCF_001515625.1 Sinocyclocheilus rhinocerous
AATTGGGGAAAAACTAACAAAAATACTGATAAGATAATAATGATACGAATTCTGCTAATAAGAACAATATAAAACGCACTAAGGATTAATGAGCTATTGGATTCATGAATATTAATCAGGTTGTGTGCGTTCGCTCGAACTGATTTGCTGAAATCAAAATAGGGACGATAATAGGCGAGCGCCAGCCAATGAGATTGCTGTTTGCGCATTAGTTCCGCCCACTACCGGAGAAAGCGGTAGTTCTTAAAAGCTAAAAGAGAATTCCAAAGGAACTCCGTTATTTTGACAGCAAAATAGAACAAAGAATATCGTTTACATGTAGCGCATCAATTCTCTCTCTTCCTCTCTCTCTGCGTGTGTGTGAAACAAAGCGACGGCGAGTCGTGCGCCTTCATAGTGTTTACGGTACGTTAAATACAGGTGCGTTGCACATCCATTGAGATGAACTGAAAAACAGCACAGATCGCTTGGCGGAGAGTGAAACTCTGATGCGCTCAGTCAGAGAGTGTTCGGCGAGTGAAAATATATCTGAGCTAAACTTAAACTTAGCCTCCAACTCACACACTGGCGAGTAAAATCTGAGAATTTATTAGCAATTGGCTAATATTAGACATCATTTAGTCGCCTAGAGTGATGATTTAGTCGCATATGCGAGTGATTTACTCACAATGTAGAGGGTTGCCTTGAAAAATGTTAATGTGTAATTTTTAAACACGTTTTAGCATGAAACAATAACCTTAAACACCCTCACCATCAGATTTCAAGACTTAAAAAAAAACTTCACAAGGACTCATTTGATCTGATTTTATCGTTTGGACTAAACGAAAAGCAGAAAACAAGTATATCAAACCGCACATCCTCAGTTACCCTATAGATGCAAGAGAATGTAACGCTCTGAAAGTTTCCGTGATGCATGGTAGGGTGCAACATGTGGTTTTGAGCACAGCCTAGTTATTGCACAAATGAAAGCAACTGGAGCCTTTTACAAGAACCCTGATAGGCCTGTAGTCAGGAAAGACTAAAAGTGCAAAGAAAAGAGGACAATGGTTTTTCACATCTCTCTTACTTTGTATTTTGCGTTTTGTCTGTAAATGTATATCAAAGTATTTATATCAAAAGTAAAGGATGTGAAATTTGGGGTGGGGGTAGTTGGGGGGTTTCCAAGAACGTAGGCCAATTCCTCTCATTCTTTTTATTATTTAAATTTTTTTTTAAATATATTTAATATTTAATAAATAGTTTCACAACATTTAACCCTCCCGGCTATCAGCTATGGTTTCATCTTTGCTTCCTTCCCCTGAACAGTTATCATCTCTTGATGTTAACAGTGCTACTGATACTTTCTGCACTCTTACGTCTTGTTTAGACACTGTCTGCCCCTTGTCTTCCAGGCCAGCTCATACCACCTCTTCTACCCCTTGGCTGTCTTATGTTCTCCGTGAGCATCGTTCTAAGCTCAGAGCTGCAGAAAGAGTATGGCACAAATCACAAAATCCTACTGACCTTAATGTATATCGATCAATATATTGTTGCTCTTTTGTTAGTTTTGACTGCTTTTATTGTCCTCATTTGTAAGTCTCTTTGGATAAAAGTGTCTGCTAAATGACTAAATGTAAATGTAAATTTCAATAAGTCAAAAAAGTACACAAAGAAAGAAAACACCTGTGCTAATTTATAAAACAAATTATTTATGTCAGTGTTTTTCAATCCTGTTCCTCGGGACCCACTGCTCTTCACATTTTGCATGTCTCCCTTATCTGACACACTCATTTGAGTTCATGGAGCTCTTTCCTAATGAGCTGATGATCTGAATCAGGTGTGTAAATTAGGGAGACATGCAAAATGTGTAGAGCTGTGGGTCCCCAGCAACAAGTTTGAAAACCACTGATTTATGTTATTATAAATGCATAAATCAATATACCACAAAAATATTATCACCAAATGTTGATCATATCAAATTAATTATTGTAAAAGCCCTCTAATATTGGCTAGCTGCATAAAGTAGCCACTTGTTAATGGGATAGTTTGCCCAAAAATGAAAATTCTGTCATCATTTAAATTTCTCAACCTCAAGTTGTTCCAATCATGTACCAGTTTGTTTCTTCTGTTGAACACATAATATGGTATTTTGAAGAATGTTGCTAACCAGACAGTTGACGGTAGCCGTTGACTTTCATAGTATTTCCCCCCTATTCTACGAAGTCAATGGCTACCGTCAACTGATTAAAACTGTCATTAATGGGTGTACTATCTCTTTAAGACTGTCTCTTAAAAAATAGTTTGACCAACTAGCAGTTAGCCAAGGGATAATAAATCTTACTATTAAGATTTAAATTAGACCAGTCTACTTTTTACTAGTCTAAGCAGTCAATGCAACCGGTCCTGTGTGTACACAGTAACTCACCCATCCTTCAAACGTTTGTCTTGTGTTTGACGACGTTATCAATTCCTCAAGCTGGATTCTGTAATTGGAGACAAAATCGTCGTATCCTATAGGAGTGTTATGGAAAACAGCCAGTTCCAGCACTTTGCCATTTGTGATGTATGGGCAGAATTCATCGTTGAAGGTCGGTTTGTTGGTCTTCGATTTTGTGGCGGTCTGTCCAATTTTCAGATTATCAACTGTAACAACGATATATGGATCCAGGACGATTTTCTTATGAAAAGTGTGACGAGTTGAAAAAGTTGTTGGCTTTAAATCCACCGCCTCCCCGATACGCAGCCTCATATATCCGTTGAATTTCATATTGTAGCTCCAATATTTAATATTCGATGCAAAAACCTTCTATGCAATAAATCAAAACAAAATAGTCATATAGTAAGCTAAAAGTTTTTTTCAGCTAACACGAACTCATAATAAATAACAAAACAACACGTTCAAAGAAACGTAGAAATAAAGCAAGTCTTTTCGTATCATAGTAAGTTTAGTAGGCTATAAAAACTAAAAGAGCAAACCACAGAGAGCTAAGCTATCGTCCTCTGCAGGAAATCGTATTGTCTCTTTCTCTGTTGATCTGTGTGAAGTACAGCGACCAGCTTTCATGGGTAGGCTACATGCCTCATTCCGTGTTTGTGCCGTCATCTAGTATAGAAACTATGCAGACAATGCGAGCATAACAGAAACAAAGCCGATGATTAGACACACCTGACTCTGTCCTTCCCTTACCAACAGACGACATGGGAATCCATTCATTCTGCAATAATCACTATTAGGGCTAGACTGCAGCAGGTATTTCTGTCTTTTACTGTACACAGCTAGGCTACTAGTTTAAATGCTGTCAATCAAAAATTAATAGGCTATGAGGCCTCATAACATGAACTGATCTATGTAACAGGTGCACTAGCCTACTGTGCGTGTGAGATATTTCAGCCAACACTAACTTTCCCAAGAAAACAGAGCGGAGAAAATCGTATGATGTCCATTAGAACTGGAGGAACGTGAAAGAGAGAAATCATGCGACTAAAATACATAGCACCTGCTTGCCACCAGCCCTGCAAAGTGAATGTCAACTGAATCTAATATTTGAATCTTAAGTATAATAACTAATATATTATAATAGCCTATATTATTATATAGCCTATTATTAAAAAAATATATTATTATATCTAATATTTTTTCAAGTAGGTAACATTTTACACATTTTATCATTTGATTTGTGACCACTGACCAAACTGATGCACGAGAAACGACAATAATTCAATAATTTGATTGAAATTGGGTTGGTGAGGAGGAATTACACTATTATTTTGAACTGCTAAATATAAGTGTTTTCAATTTGTGTGACCACTTTTTAATATTTTTTTTAATTCGCTTTTATTTTAAGCTTTCATTTTAATTTGAGTTTATATTTTGGTAATTTCGTTATGTACTTTTGTCATTTTAATGCCATTATTTTTGTTTAAATATTTCTGTTTATCTCTTTTATGCTTATTTTATATTTAATTATTTTACTTCAACTTAAAATGATTTTTTTTTTCATCTAATATTTATTTCAGCATCAACAAAACAAAAGTAGTAGTGCTATGTACAGTTGTCCAGAAGAGGACAGTGTTGCGTAACGCTGAATTGTGGCATCAAACATCACCTCTACCAGGGGCCAGTTGCATAAAATATTTAGGACTAGTATTACAAGTAAGTCATCTAATATTTTTATTTAATACTGGTCTTTTTTTTTATTTGGTTACATAAAAACGTAGATTAGTCTAAGCTGAATCCAAAAAACAAGATGATTACACCTTGGCTAACTGCTAGCTGGTCAGACTTGTTCTTAAGACACAGAATCTTAACAAAGAGGTTAAGTTTATGCAACTGGCCCCAGTTTAGGTTTCGAAGTTTCTAAAAAGCTCCTCCAGGCCTTTACAGTCTGGCTTTGCAAATACACATTTATGTGATTTATGGAAGTTAAACTTTCTAGCTTGTCAAGATGGACTATTGGCAAGACTGCCTTTAAAATTATATTGTCGCCATTACTAAATCACAGCTATTATTGCATTTATAAAATAATTGACAAGAGTGAATTATAATAATTACTATGGCCAATCATACATCTCTTCCATGAAATAGCATTCACAGGCCCAGCTCCACAGGGTGGCCGGGGTGGGTCTGGCCCACCCAATTATAAGTTTGGCCCAGTCTGGCAACCACTTCCCAACCTCTTCCCCCAACCATCCAGCCCACCTTGTGAAATTACTTCTCTTGTGGTTACTGAAACAATAGCTGATGTCTGTATCAAACAGTGGATGGTGCATGTATAGATATAGTCTATACACAAAGAGCACTAGATGTCACTGCAACTCAAGAAGTGCCCTTAGTTTAAATATATGACACTGAATCTTCAAATGTGCACATGTAAAATGTGCTAAGAACCTATAGACATTTTTATCATATAATGCTCGATAAGCATGTGTGCTTTTTTCATTTACACAATGCAAATTCAAACATTTAAATCAATAAGAAAAAAATAAAACAAAAATAATTACATTTTGAAAGCTATGAAGCATCATATCGCTATTTCTTTTTTTCAGAGACACCACAGAAAAATACCTGCTGATGCATTGGAGGAAAAGACAGTGTGAAAGATATGACATTAAACTAACAAACAACCAACAAAAAATATGAAAACACAACACCTGCTTTGCCATCACAGCCCTGCAATGTGAATGTCAGCAAGTGGGCTACTGAGTTTCTATATTGGCAGCCGAACGAGTCAGGCCTCAAACTGTGAATAGCACCTCATTCATCATGCTCCATAAAGAACCCCAGGGAACACGTGCACCATAACCACAGGCATAAAAATAGACACTGCCGATTTACAAAGCCTCTCTCAAACACCTTCATATACATATC
This sequence comes from Sinocyclocheilus rhinocerous, assembly GCF_001515625.1. NCBI lineage: Eukaryota > Metazoa > Chordata > Actinopteri > Cypriniformes > Cyprinidae > Sinocyclocheilus > Sinocyclocheilus rhinocerous. The sequence goes on from NW_015633236.1 coordinate 222,570, forward strand.
CGGGCATATTGATCTGAGGAATCAACTACAGGTTTCTTAAGTGGCATAAGAGCAGACTGTTCAGACGGCTCATGCATGTTTTTTTTTCTTTAATTGTGCCATATGGTGTCTGAAACCAAACCCGATGCTATGTATATACTATTACTACGAGAGTAATTTTCCAATCTATCCACCTGCAAGCTGCCACCCAGTTTGCCTATATAAAACTGCTAACCCTAACTGTAGTATATTCTCCTCCCTCTCTCAACTACAATGACAGCACATTACAATGTCTACAACATGACTGACATTAGATATTTGTGTGTGTCTAGTGGGCTGAAATAATTAATGCTACATGTAAAAACTTGTAGCATTGTTAACACTCTGTCCATTGTATTGCAACAGGCCTGTAATTAACCCTGCATGTCATTCTTATGCGGACAATGCTGCTTACACTCACCACCTTCTATTTGTTTGAGGAGCATGAACGTAATTTCTGTCACACTACAACCTTTAGGCAATGACTCGCAGCATATGACATTAATAGCAAGCTTCTAATACAAAGTGGTCCCATTTTAAAGTTATCGACCTCTTCTATAAGCTTTTCACCAGGTCACCACAATTCACCTTTGAAGGAAGAAAAACAACATGTTAAGGATCCGATTTAGGAAATAATGTGGACACATGTAACCCAAGCTCCCCGCTGCTCATTCAGATGATTGAGAGTGGCCAATAAAAGCTTCGTCTATTTTCTTCGGTTATTCCTTCAAGGGCAAATAAGCTTGTGCATGTGTACTGTATGTGAGAGAGAGAGAGAGGCAGAAAGAGAAAGGTATGATTAAATTAGAAATTATTATGAGATTTTGTGCTCAATCAATATACATATTTTGCAGACGCCAGGAAAGAGGTTCATGTCTTATGGACTTCTGCTTTTAGGACCCACACATACAAACACAGGCACATACAGTAAGCGTGCTGGAAATGGAAACCAGTAGTGAATTCTGTATCAATATCCGTCTCAGTCTGTTTTCAACTTCTAAAGCAAGTGCTTAACTCGTTTAAATGTATACTTTATAGCCTGTGTTAGCACACAGCCTAGACAAGGTATAACTGTACAACTCAAATCCTCTGTAGGATTCACCATAGTACCTGATGTGGACACTCTTTGCAGGAATGTAAAGTTTTGGATACGCAAGGTCTGCAGGATGACAGACCTATTTTTTAAAGTCTTTACCGTTAAATACAATTTCCACGCTTGTAAGATGAAGCCATACGCCTGTGACTGTGGAACACGTGGGAAACATTTGCCCACTAAGCTCTAATTCAGCCCAGCTGTGTGGACACACCACTCTGAGGATGAAGCTTCAGCCACTGCTGAATTGATTCTCACCAGAGGGGAGAAACTGAGAGCGAAACATAATTTTCTAAACCTGGGTCTCAATAAGCCTTTCCAGTGGATCCCACAAGCAGTGCTAATCTTAGTCTGGCCTTGGCTTGCAGTGAGAGTTGGTGCTTGGTTTAGTGCTCTGCATTGATTTGTTATAAATCAAACTGCAGATTGCTGCAGTACTGCATGATTTAACAATTTGGTAAATAGACAATACATGCTTTATAATAAGGTTAGTTAATGCCATAGCTAATTAAACAGTATCTCACAACAAGCAGGTTTGCTGTATTGAATATCACAAGAGCAGTGAGACCAGAAACAGAAAATAACTAAAATAGGCCTAACAAAGTGCAAACCAGTGTGTTTATGATTACGATAAAAAAATATTTAAAATAACTAAAGATTAAAACAAATAGATTAAAATACTACGATAACAAATACCAGTTTGCAATATAAAGCAGCACAATGGACTGTTTTTGTACAGCTGAAATAACTGGAAGTGGCCCACACCAAAATGTCTGCGCACACTCTTGCGTTAAAAATAAGGTGGATAAAACAGTTCAATAAACAAAAAGTTAATATTGAATAACACATTTTAAGCACAATACTGACAGCTAAAGTATTACAAACAAAGCCACAGCTGAACCGCTGAACATCTCTGAGTGGCGCATTCCTGAATCCTGAATTGAATCAGTGTTTTTAAAGGGGTCATATGATGCGATTTCAAGTTTTCCTTTCTCTTTGGAGTGTTACAAGCTCTTGGTGCATAAAGAAGATCTGTAAAGTTGCAAAGACTAAAGTCTCAAATCCAAAGAGATATTCTTTATAAAAGTTAAGAGTCAGCCACATAGAGGACCTACAATAATGTACAGTATTTGAAAAACAATGTGTTTTTTGAACATTAAAGCATGTCAACATATTCTGTTACACCAAATACACAAAATAATGATCTTTAAAATAGCATCATATGACCCCTTTAAGCGAATCGACTCAATGAATGATTCAAATGATTCACTCGGTCACCACCTATTGGTGTAACAACGTAACCTGCAGAAAGAAACAGAAAAATATGCCACCACTAAACTACAAACTGATAGATAGTGACTGGTGCACAGACAAGCAGAAATACTAGCAAAGGAGCAGGAGCAAGTATATTATTTAATGCTTAAAATTATTTTCTTGTAAACTCTATCTAATCCCCATACGAAAGTTATGTGGACTTGTATTGCTGTATACGCACTAACTAGCCTTGAACCTGAACTGTTTGTCTTTGATCAGACCCTATAGGAAAACCAAATTCTCTATTAAAACAAACACATCTAATCACAGTCACCTTTAGTCACAATTTATACTACCAGGTCTGAAGTTATATATCAACTTCACAAAGTAACAGCGGTTTACTATGAACCCCAGATGGAAAGGCACATTCCAGTGACAAATTTGTCACTGTTAAGGCAGGTAAGCAAGGTGCCTGTTGATTTGTGGTCGATAAATTTGGCCAGGAGGGCAAGCCTGAGGGTGAATGGTTATTTCTGGGAAGACTGAGACCTACAGTTGAGGGACATGTCTAAAATAATCTACGAGCTTGCTCCAAAATAAATACTATTCTGAGACCTAATGAGAACACATAATCCCCAAAAAATTCAAAATAAACAATATGGATTGAAGCCCAGACTAATTTTCCGCATCTTTATTCGGCGTGGGCCAGCAGGTTCAGGAAATCTCTCGGAAAGCCATGAGTATTAGTATCCAGGCCTCGACCGGATGCCCCAAAGCTCAGGGTTCAAGCTTCATCCCGTTCTTCCCTCTCCCAGAGCTGAGGATGGGGAAGAGAAAGAAAAAAGTATATGATGCAAGACAGAGTCAGTTAAAATAAAACATAAATCTCCCAAAATGTATTTTGCATATTTTTTAAATTCACTTTGTTTGCTGTTATTGAGACCACACACATATTTTCATATTCCAATCCCCACTCTATCCTCGTAAACTACGTATCATCCATGAGCCTTAAGCTTTCACAACACAGCACAGCGTCCCTCAGGGATGTTTTACTCCAGGTCTCGGCAAAGGTAATCCCCAGCCTTAGACAACAAGTATAGTCCTCTTACACTGTCCCATTCAGAAACAGCCCTCCCGCCCTGGCCTCTCCGTTTTTCCCCACCATCGGCAGGCCAGCTGTCACTGTAAACTGAGCCGGGTGGACCCTCACGAACAGCTCAGCCTCTGCCCAGCTGCCGCCTTGGGATCTTATCAGCCACGGGACCATGCAGCTCAGACAATCTGGACCTGGTTTGTGTTTCAAGGCCATTCAAAATGACCTAAATGACATCAATAACACACTTGAGGTGGAAATGGGTAAAAAAAACAGAGACTTGTGTGTTGAAAACCAATGCATATCTGCATTTTTAAATTAAAACAAATCTGACACATACTATGAAGTAACAAATTAAAGTTTAATTTAAATTTATATGCTCAAGCTCAGTAACAGCAGGAGTAAGACGTAACAAAAATTGTCTAAAATTGAAACCAAACTTCATAGTGTCTCAGATTAGATGTACAGTAACTTAAAAATGCAGACATTGGTTCAACAATCATAAGCAACAACATGAACACAACCCACAAGGATATTTCTTAAGAGAAATTTCTTTCAAAACTTCCTCATATGACTATGATAAGAAGATGGCCTTTCAATTTAAAATGGGTCAATGGCAGTGCACACTGACAATAACACAAAAAAAGAACTATAAATATTTCCTTTTCCAGAATACTTTAGTATTAGTGCTCGAATGGATTATGCTTTTTTTTCTATTAATGATAAGCATGAAAGTAAAAATTATGCATACTGTGTTCATGACGAAATAGCTTTCTTTATTGTAGAGGGCAAAAAGTTAAACATTATTAATCATTTTTTTGTATATATATATATTTTTTATATATTTCAAGAGATATATTTTGTATCCCATGTTTAACATTACAAATATCGTCTATGACAACTGTAATATTTTATAAATGTTTTCATTTTGACATAATTTGACACTTCTCACACTTTCTGACTCAGAAAGTAGAACAATAAACAGATCGTTAGTTCACCCGTCATCATTTACTCACCTTCATGTTGTTACAAATCAGTGTGACTTTCTTTCTTTTCTGAAACACAAAAATGTTGGTAATGTTTTGGTTAACATCCATTATATGGAAGAAGAAATCCTTACGAATCTTTTCATATCTTTGTTTTTTTTATCATTACAACATGAGGGTGAGTAAATGATGACTAGTGTGAGTATTCATCATTTAGGGTGAGTAAATGATGAATTTTAATTTTTGGGTCAACAATCGCTTTAGTTATTTTCATCTATGAACACAGCAAGCTATATTTCCTTCCTTGGATATGATTATTTGAGCTTATGAACCGAAGTAATGTGCATACAAATATGTATCATTGTTAGGTCCAGACATTTCTGGTATGTCTGATTCCTCTAAATGACAGCAATGTCCTGATGTGATATCAAATGTATAAAACTCTCAGAGGGAAGTACAGGTCTTCATCCCAGCAATGTAATTCATGACACACCAGCACCTCAAACAGCAGCCTCTTAATTAGAACAAATGCCTTCCCTCCAGGCTTTCTTGCAATAACAGTGGGACTGTAATTAAACTCAATTAGCTCATCAGCTTTAAAGTGGGTTAAGTGATGTTTACTCAACATGGGCTAATTGTGTGGCATATGGCAAGCTTGGTAGATGGAAGTGTAGGGGTGGGTTTGTTGTTGGATAGTTTGGGATAGGTCTGCAGTAAAGCTATTAGGGATTACCTGGGCTGATGGTGGCGGTCCTGACGGCCCTGAGGGGGCGTGAGGGTTGAGAACTCAGAATCCACCCTATACAATCAGCAGGGGGCTTCAAGATCTCTTCCTTTTGAGAGCGCTCTAAAAATGTCTAGAGAGAGGGAAATATACAATTTTATAAAATTAATTATATATACTTATTAATAGCATACTTAAAAACTAATAATAATATGTAATTGAATATATTTTTATAATATTCAAAATAATAAATCTAAACAATTAAAAAGATACATAAAACAGTTTTATTAAAATTATAATAAATAATCTAAATTTAATACATTTTTAAATATTAAATTATATAAAAGAATATAATAAAAAAAAAGAAAACGATGTAATTTTTTTCTATGTATAAAAAACACAGATATAGATCAGATTAAGCTGTCTAATGGCATCATTGGTAAACAGACTGATGTTAAACAATGCATTTCAGTGTCACTGTGGTTGGTTAAGAGTAGTAGGGTTGCTCTTTTTCTATCCAGGGAACAGTGACAGTGGGTCTTCTATCCAAGAGTGGGTCCGAGCTCCCCTGCAGCTGTCTTGTGTGCCTGGGGTGGAATGACTCAGTGATCCTCCTCTAACTGGACAGATCCGGACCAGCACAACACCTGCTCTTTCTGGCAAAGTACATGCAGGCCAACCTTGGTATGGCATTTTTGTGCAATAATTCCACAGGACAGGCTGGTTGTGGAGCCTTGTGTTTTTACGAGACATTACATCTGATTACCTTTATCTGTGCATCGTTCAAACAGGAACCAAAGATGAGGGATTCTTCTGGCAGAGTTATAAGGAGCAAAAAAGAAGAACAAGGGATTCTGGGAGCAGAGAGAACAATAGGCTAGAACGCCCTCTGAGCTCCTAAATTTGCAACGTTCAGTATTTTTCTCTTTCTGTTAGTCAGCAAATGAATCATATTATAAATTCTGATGACTGAACTATCCAGCCAGTGCCTTTTTTCCCTCCCTTATTTCAAAGGCCCAAAGGAATTGAATTTGAAGGTACTCTGGTCATTGGATTTCTCTTCCATCTTTTTCCTTGACCTAACTGATCTGATTCATCTCCACGTCTCATTATCTACTATAAGAAGGGCAAGCTTTGGCTAGGTGACCTCTTTATGTAGAGTCCGCAGAATGGACTGTAAAGCTTGTGGCCTTTAGGCTTCTGTTGGGGTCAACAAAGTACAAAGTATAATCAATATGCTTTCATTTAGCTCCAAAGCACATAAAAGCTCCAAAGCTGACCTCCTCCATTTTTTCTTGCAGAAAACTTTATTTGTTGCAATGAAAAGTTGTGAAAATGACAGTAAAGATTTTGAGATGTAATCAACGAGTTTGTCTGCGGTATCCGAATTGTTTAGCAACTACTCGTCATTGGCAATTGGCTATGCGGTTGTACAATCAAAGAACCTCTATCACAACCTCTCCTTGGAGGATGTATGTTATTAGTCCCGTTGACAGACAGATATTCTGTATGGCTACCATTCGCAAGGGAGTAAGAGGCTTAGCAATGGCTTTTTTGGGATTCTACCCTTGCCAAGTTTGAGGAAGTATGTGTTTAGAGCATTCATAAGGATTGCCCTCTGGAGCTTATATCATTGACATGTGGGAATAGAGGGGCTACCATACTGCTGCCCTTCTGAAGGGGCCCCAGAAAAACCAGTGTGTGTGTATGTGTGTGGGTAGGTGTACATTATGGTTGAAAAGGGGAAAGGAAGTCAGATTTCGTTTTTTTAATACCAGAATCTTACACAGATAATGTTATGTTTAGCATTTATCAGTAATCATAAATGAATGGTATTTATGTTTTTTTTTATATAATTTAACATAATATTTAACATTTAAATATAATAACACGAATATATTATTTTTTGTACAATTTTACCTAATGGAATTCTATTCATAAATTAATCAAAATTATGTCAATTTAATTCTGTGTAGTATAACATATACCAACTCCATATTTGCCATATTTACAACCACATAATCCACATGAATTTAATGTTGGATTACAGCCATTGTAAATCGAATAGTGCTTGATTTTTCCTTGTTTCCACAATCTTCATCAGATTCAATTCTTCTTCCTCACACTCTTCAGACTATTTCATGCACAGTCATTTCACCTCCCTATCCATTCCCTCCTGCTCGAGTGTCTTTCATATTCTTTTCCCCCTCGTTTGCCCTCCCTCTTTATTTCCCAACTCTCCCTCTGTATAATTTCCTTTCCACAGGCTTTGTTAGGCACCTTGAAACCTTAGCCGTTTCAAATAGCAACGTCTCTCAGCAGCAGGTCCTTGCTATAGCATTAGATGCAACTTGATCTGGGCCCTCAAGCAGAGCCTTGTTATTGGATAAATACAGGGCCTCCTGCCATGACCGATCTGTTCTACAGGGGGCACTAGAGGAGAGAAGATTCAAGGATAGCACAGATAGATACAGTTTTTAGCTTTTTAGGATCTTTTTGCAGCCAAACTGGTTGGTAGCTATTCATATACTTTATCAAAGTGTAATTTAAAGTGTAATACGTTGACTGTCAGTCTAAACTGTAAAAGGGAGGACAAACATCTCTATAGGAAGGCGTCTTACTCAAACAAAGAGAGTATGTAGGCCGGCCCCACATTAGCACACACTCTCTCAAGCTCCATTAAGGACATAATGAAGATACAAATCAATCTAATCCTATTGTAGAGACATTCCCTCCCACTCATCCACATAATCCCGCTACAGTGAGGCTGAGTCCTGCTGGAATGCCGTGCTGAGGGAATACAGATCTCTCGCTGAGATAATTAGCATTTCACAGCTCAGAGTACCACTTGCCTCACTCTTAAAGCGCCACCAGTATAATCCACAAAAGATAATTTTCCAAACACATACAAAAAAAAATAATTATATACATATATTTCTAGATATGAGAGGGAAATTTAGGTTGGGATTCAAAAGAAAGAGTTGAGGTGACTGATGGGAAGTGATGAACATGAGAGTGACTTTGGGGGCCAGGTCTTCTCAGCAGGGCTGCTTCAGGTTCTGTCCCACATGTGTTCTGCATAAAGACTATCAAAGGCTGAGTCCCCCCTGCGGCACAAGCCCGCCCTGCTGTAAAGAGCCATCAAACGAAAGTGTGACAGACTGAAGGGCTGTAATGGGTATATGAGGGCCTGGAGAGAGTCCAGACACACATACACAAATGCAGGTCTGCATGAAGACATAAACTATAGTTTTTCCTCTATTACAGTCAAAAAATCTAAATGATTTAGAGAAAAAGTCTCATTTTCTAAATGAGAAAAAGACCAACTGACCTATTATTCGTGGTGCTTTTGAACGATCAATCAATGTGCTTGACTGTTATTAAAGGCTGGAATATCCGACAAGATTTTTGCCCCGATTTTTGGCCGATTTACAGTTTGGATAAGTTGCCGCAAGTCAGAGATTCTGCAGATTTGAGTTGACTTACATTTTAGATACATAATTGTCAGTTACTTTGTCTATTTGTGCTCCACCTATAAAAAAAGTTGCAAATAAATAAATAAAAAGTGACTCATTATTATTTGTATACTAATTATTTGTCATGCTATACGTGCAAACAGACGACGGCATTGTTAAAGCCATGCTCTTTTGTTTGCGGTTGACCACTGCTGTGTGTGTATCCTGACGCAAAATGCGGCGAAAAGTCCTACACGGCGGTAAAAGTGTGATTAAGGTGTGTACATGTCTATACTGCACTTCAATAATGCGACTAAAATAGGAATACTCCACTTCTTAATTCGATTTGTGTTTAATTCAAGTATGACTTTAGCAGGATTAAGGTAATCAAAAATCTGTTTACATGGTAGATTCTTAATCAGAGTATTGTTCTAATTGTGTTAAAATCTGAATATTGTTGTCCATGTAAATGTACTCAGTGGCTCTCCAGGACCGAGTTAGGGTGTCCCATTTTGGGTTTAAGAAAAGTGCTCATGACTGCCCCCTTTGCAGTCGCTATGTACTTGATATGCATTTTTGCCGAGCCCTGCACTTCAACCTAACAGTCAAAGCGGCATTATAGGGCCTTTCACACCGCGGGAACCTTTTCATAGTACCAGAACTAATTGTGGAACTAAAGCGGTGCGTAAGGCCCTTATGTGTGGACTCGAGGAAGACTGCTAGGGCTTTTGTTGCTATTTGGGACAGGGCCAGACTTGTTTCGTTCCTGAACGAATCGGTTGAGTCAATGACTCAGTGACTCACTTAATTTGTCGCCACCTACTGGTGTAATGACGCAACTTACAGAAAAAGTCCCTGAAAAATCTGAAATGAATACATTCTAAAAATATATATTACAGTGGTGTGAAAAAGTTTTTGCCCCCTTCCTGTTTTTTTTTTTTTGTCACACACTTGCATTATCTTTGCATAATATTAAAATTAGTTTGTTTATCTGAATCTTTTAAGTGTGACAAATATGCAAAAAATTAAAAAAAACAGGAAAGGGGCAAAAACCTTTTCACGGCACTGTATGTATTTTTTATTTGTATTTCATGCAGAACCAGAAAAGTATCTGAGAGCTGAGCTGTGTAGTCCGGTCGTCGTGTTGGCTCTACTGTGAGGGATGAGTGGCACACCTGCTGAGTAATCTGTCACTACAGCTGGGGGACAAATCTCAGCTGCCCACACCAATCATCCTCTCCTCTGCCCACCCCTGAACACCCCCAACATTCCTCACACAGCTCTGTTTTCAGACCACTCTGTGTATGTGTGTGTGTGTGTGTGTCACAACACAAGAGTATGCTGTAGTTTATGTGGCCATGTTTAGTTTAGATTGGGGACTTACGTGAGAGCTGACATAAGGACAATTCATATATGGGTATGAAAACTAGGGGTTGCACCTACTAATCGACTAGTCGACTTCAATACTCTGCCATGACGCTTTAAGCTTGACGTCGACTAGTCGCTGGTCCTATAGAGGGCGCAACACGATAATAAATCTTTGAAGGACTTCCACATTTACGCTCCATTTCCAAACAGTTAAAATGACAAATAAATGCATACTCTGAAAGCTCTCCACAAGACATCTGTGATTATATTACTGGATGCTCGAAATTGAACAGGAGAATGCACGTTGTAAACTGCTTATTGTACAGGTAGGTAAGTTAATCGCCGTGTTCTGTCGATTTGTGCTACCCCGTCAGATTTTGCTACCTCCCATTAAAACAGTAGGTAGTACAATTCGACAACGAAAAATGCTACCTGCCAAATTATGGTTTATTAATGTCTACACTACTTTCTGACATGGTTTTCTACTGATATTTTTTCTTTATTATATCACTGAATGTTACCAAAGACATATCATATAGAGCAAGTAATGACTAAAAGGAGATCACATGATCACTGACTTCACTGGTAGCTGGCTTTCATCGAAAACGAAAGACTTCCGGTTGCTTTGTCAAGACAAATTGCTGTCAATGCGAGAATCAGTAGCTTTGAGCTTGTGATGCTTTGGTATGAAACTTGATCTAGGAGTTCCCAGCTGTGTTGAGTGCAATATACTGGGAGGGAAAACACTGAAAGGGACTTTATTCTAGAGGGAAACGGATGAAAGCTTTGAGGATACCTTGTTGAATGATCAGCAAAAAAAAAGGAAAAGAGGTTCAGAACGTCAAAAAAAGTCAAATACATTTGTATGATTCCTGTTCCAACACTTGGCGTCTCCATACACAATGTTCTATGAACATTTACAGCCCAGTAGACTGAGACCGCATTTTGTTAATATTAAAAACACCTCACGAAAGAAAACATGGTCTAACCATGTGACTTACATATCCTATGGGTCCTAAAGAGAGAGTTGAGCCACTTGAGGCTCCCTCTGTTAGTGAAGCAAGGGCGTTAGCTAAACTAATAAACATTAAATTATTAATCATGACCTTAGCCACTCAGATTCCCAAAGGTCCATAGGAGGCTGGGCTGAGGCTGAACTTCCTGCTTCGTCGTCATGCTGCTTGGAGAGAGGGTGGGAGCGCACTAAACACTCATCACTGCTGTCCTTCTCTTCTTCCTCTGATGATGAGAGATGATTTCCCGACAACTGCTACTTGGTGAAACAAATGAACGGAAAATCTTCTGGGTATCACACCAATTAACCCGAAAAGGGGAAAATGTCTTTGGAATGTTTTCCTGATTGACAGTTAGTGCAGAGAAATCTGCGTCTCTACGAGGTGAAGTCATTTTCTTACGCTATGCCAACAGCAACAAGAGCAAGATTGCTCGCTGTTTCTTTCTCTCTCTCTCTCTCTTGCTCACTCACTCGCTGTCAGCGCTTGAGGTTTAGTTCGGGTTTGAGGGACTGCATTGCAAACTCTCACAATCCTCCTGTGTTTTTTTGTTTCTCCTTTAATACACCACATGGTGCCTACTGCCAAGATATGTGTAAGGAAAACATTCACTTGCTGCGAAAATCAGATCTCAGCAAATCAGAATATATGAGTCAGAGCACTCACATAGGCTACATTTTGCACCACTTATCGATGTGAATAAATTGCATATGACTATATAAACATAATGGCTTTCCACTTAAATCGTAGGCTCAAAACTTTGAGGATCAATCCTGATCTTCAGCAGTGACTCATCTATGGACTATTATTATTTGAACTGACATCTGATTGACATTTTTACATTTAGATTACCTTTGCCATTTGCATCTATTCAGCAAGAAAGCATTACATTGATCAAAAGTGACATTTAAGTTTTTTAAATTGATACAGATTTTTTTTTTTTTATGTTAATATTCATGCATTGTTTTTTTTATCAGATACTATTATAGTTTTGATTAATATTATGAATTAGTTTTTATATTTTATGTTGTAATTTTAATTTTAGCTAAGGTATTAGTAATATTGTTGTGTTTTTATTATTTTTAATTCGTTTTATGTTTACATAGTTTATTATTTTTTAATTAAGTTTAGTTTTAGTTATTTTAGTACACTTAGTTAAATGAAAATTACAAATGTTGCATTGACAACTAGCCAAAATAAATTAAGTTTAATTTTTTTTTACATTTTATTTCATGTAATGTTTATTTTATTTCAAATAAAAAATATATATTTTTATGGTTTTAACCTTGTATTCATCAAAGAATTCTGAAAAAAGGTAGGTAACATTAATTATGTTGTTTTTTTCAACCAAAACAGATTATTATCTAAATCTTATCGACCCCAAACGTTTGAACAGTACTGCGTGCATAAGACAGTGTTGTAAAAGAGGAACAAAAATTTGACACCTTTGTACTGCTGATGCTAATTTTAGGAGGTAGTACAAACCTGTTTATAATTAAAAAATACATAAATAAAAATAACCACAAACTTTTTTCTTTTTGACTGCTTGAAGGACAAGTGTTGTCCCCCTGTAATAAACAAAGAGTTGAGTAATGGCAGCTGGCCTGGCCACATCCATGGTTCAAGTTCCATATTCACACTGTAATATGCTGGGTGATTTATGATGAGCCGATGTAGGTCTCCTGCAGCTGGCTTATAAAAACCTGACAGCAAAAAACATGCCTAAGTAAAGAAAAGAGTGAGTCTGTGAATGTGGGTGTGTGAGAGAGAGAGAGAGAGAGAGAGAGAGAGAGAGAGGCTATAGTAGTGGAGGCAGAGATAATGGCAAATAGTAATGGCAAGAGAGCACTCACTCCCCAGTTCTCTAATGACCATTTCTCATCCTTCTAGAGAATAATATTGATCACAGACAAATGAGCAGGCCAGATTAAGGTTGTCATGAGGACATAGATGGAAAAAATAGAACACATGAGGAACAACGACTTTACAAGAGGAATTCTGTGAGCACAGTGTTGTATGTCATGTTGTCATGTGTTTGGGGTTGACTGCATTATCCGTTAAATGCTGCAGCAACTATTTTTACAAAAACAATGGCACACGCACCCATAGAAAAAAAAAACCTTAAAGGTGCATTGTCTAATTTCCACAACATTACCAATACCAAATGGCATTGTGAAAATAACTAATAACTTTACATATTTTCTGAAGAAAATGCAAGCGATGCATAAGGCACTGTCAGGGTGTATGGGTTGCTTGGTGTTTCTATATATTCTATATATATTGGTGTTTATATATATAATATATACAGTGCCGTGATTTTTTTATTTTTTATTTATTTATCCTGTTTTTGTTTTTTTTGCATATTTGTCACACTTAAAAGATTCAGATCATCAAACAAATTTTAATATTACACAAAGATAATGCAAGTAAATACAAAATGCAGTTTTTTAAATGATGGATGCATTTATTAACAGTCCATTCATGCTTGAAAACCTTCCAATGTGGCTGAATGAAAACAATTCTGCAAAGAAGAGTGGGCCAAAATTCCTGTGAAAGACTCATTGCCATTTATCGCAAATGCTTGATTGCAGTTATTAGGTTTAGGGGGCAATTACTTTTTCAAGAGAAAAAGTAAAAAACAGGAACGGGGGCTAAAACATTTTCACAGCACTGTATATGTATGTGTGTGTGTATATATATTTTCTATTTATAATAGTAAAAAATGCTGTTCCTCTGAAATTCTTAAACATAAACCTTGAAAAAAATCATGGTTTCCACAAAAATAATAATCAGCGCAACCGTTTTCAACATTGATACGTCACAAGAAAATTAGAGACTTCTTTCAAAAGCATTTAAAAAATCTACCAACCCCAAAACCTTCAAATGCTACTATATAGCCTACATTTTCACTGTCATGTCTCAGAAACCATTGCCAATCAATCAGCAGCTGCTGATTTGTTGTTAACAATGGTTGAATTCACAGATGGTACCAAACCAAGTCAAATTAAGCAGAACTCTCCTTTAGTCAATATTAGGAGGTTCTGTCAAACAGCACGCCTGCTTTGCTTATGTAAACATGTAGCAGACTGGTGAAGAGTAATCATCTTCATGGGGAACAGGCACTCATCCATATCTACCTTTAATGTGGGTTTGATCACTGTGTGACTGACGGGAATTAAGATAGATGTGTTTGTCATGCCTTCAAAGATCAACCTGAAATACAAGTCTGATATGTGATATTTAAAGCTATTTATGATGATGTGCGTTTAATTGGATTAAAATCGTCTTATTCGTCTTTTTCCCACATCATAACAACAAAGACCTAATATTCAAAATGAATGGATTATTCCAAATTTGAGTTCTTTTCTCCAAGTGAGAAGACGGAAGCCAAGAAAAACACATTTTCTCAAGCATTTCTTTAACAATAATGCCTGATAATGACATGCTTGATGGGGAGATGGAGGATTAAATACCTGTGAAAGGTGGAAAGATGCCAGAGGGTGGGATATATCAACAATACAGCGAAGGGAGCCAACTATGCCAAGAGCTAAAACCCTGACGGAGCAGACTTCACACCTGCAAGCTCTCCACAGCAGCCCCTATGCAAACAGTGCAAGCTCAGGGAGAATGAGATAGTCAACAGCTGATAAGATAAGACAAGGCATTTCCCACATTGATGGGGCTAGAAGGAAAACTACTGTGCAAGGTTATCAGATGCTTAATGAATTTTCAGAGGTCTTTCCTCATCAATATACTGAACTATTCACTTTTTTGCTTTTCCACCTCGTTCACTTTTATCTTTTTATTTAGTCTTTTTTAAAGCCTGGATGTCAGCAAAGCATTAGACTTTCAAACGCAGCCTAAGACAAAGTCCACTGCTTAAGCGCCCTCACTGAGCAACACTGTATAGAAGTAATTACAAAAAACAAGAAAACCTCAGAGTAGCCGTTATCCATTGTGAGGTTGTATATACACAGACTTTGTGTTTGTGTTTGTGTGTGTGAGTGGTAGCAAACTTGACATATATTCACATATCCAATAACAATAACCATGAAATGAAGTATCTAATCAAAACCATAAAATGAAGTATCTAATAAATCCTTTTCATTATTATTATTACTTGTACTTTATTACTACTAGTAGTAGTAATATTATTCACAATAATATAATTCATTAATGTTTTTTTCCAGAACAGTTCAGAGAAAGCATCTTAACTTAAATACTATTAACAATAACATAATTAATATGTAATCAGTAAAATTAATTAATATTAAAATAAACACCACTGTAGAGCAAAAACTGGTTAGTGAAATCATGGCTGTAAGTCATGTAAGTAAGGCTGTGGTCTGTATTTGGGTATTGATTTATTCAGCAGTAAACTGAGGAGTGTGTGTGTGTGACCCTCCTCTGTTGTTGACAGTACACAAGGTTAAGACACACCCTGGACAGAGAGGCCTGGGAATGGAAGTTTTGTTGGCAATACAAAATACTGCACAGTCATCACAGATGACACACTACAATATACAAGTGACATATTTGTCATTTTAACGTTTTAGCTATATTTGTTGCCATTAGTTACGTCACTGAATTTGACAATGAATGTATGTCATATATCATTACAGTGTTCAAAGGCATAATCTTAACATCTTATCTGCGGCTGTTCATATTCATTGGTGGAATCTGATATGGCTGAACACTATAGGACTGATTAGGTGATTTTCCCTTTCACTGACTCACAACAGTGGTTTTTGTGTGACCTCTAACTTCACGCCTTTCTATTTGCAGATAAGACTGTTGAAATTGCATTTAATTATATTTATTAGGAGACAATAAGTGATGACAGATGGCAGGACCCTTGCCAAAAGGTAGCAAGACTTTTAACTTGATATACAGAGTGCAAGATTAGCTGTTGATGATTAGCTGCAACAACCTAAAAGACAATATGACTGAAAAAAAAAACCACATTCTTCAAGGCTATGGCTTGTCCCACTGTCAATCATTCTTAGAAGGCTGAAGTCAGTTTTTACCCTCCAGCAGAAAGTGACAACTAGATTAAACACATGTATGCCTGCCACAAAGGCCTAGAGGTCAGAACATTAATCTGATGGTATTTACTGGTAGAGATTGCCTCCAGCATTTGACGAGACACTTATTTCTTTAAAAATCAATTAAGTGGTGGAAAATGTAACACTTACAAAGCGCCTACGCAATATATTTGATACCAATCAGTCAGCCATGGTGGTCATCATCACCTTGACAACATGATAAAGGTGAAGGAAGCCTCTGAGAGACAGTTTCCACAGTGGGGTGGCTCACATTAAATGAGTGTGTTTACCCTTGTGGCATTCCAAGTTTCTGTTTATTTCCTTGTCTGTCAGAACTACCCATTGAACAGGTCCTGAGCACACAGAGACGCACACACTAATGCAAACATCCTGCTAATGCACACACCACACATACTCTTAAACCCGTTCACACCAAGGATGATAACTATATTAGCGTCCGTAACAACGGACAATATCTTTCTGTTTATTATAAGTGTGCCGCAGTTTTGTAGTCTGCCACTTTAAATGCTCGAGCTGGATTCTGATTGGCTGTCAATGTATATATTGTTCATCAGCTCTAAAAAATCGTTCCGATGATATTGTTCCTTGTGTTGTTACCATTATGGCCATGGAATTGCCAATTCTCATAGAATTCAAGCATGTTCACACCAAGAACGATAACCAAAAAGATAACTATATTAGCGTCTACATCATGATAATGTTCTGTTTAAATACGAGCGCTGTTTCGGTGCTGCTGCTTTAAATTTGCAAGCTCTTTAAACAAGGGTGGATTTTGATTGGCTGTTAATGTTTTTATCGTTCATCAGCTGGAAAAATCTTTCTGGAAGTTATTCCAACAATATAATTTCTCTGCGTCGCTATCACTTATAGCTGCTTTGGATTTCCCTATTCTCGTCAAGTTAAGGTCCTTTACACCAAGAACAATAACTAAACTGTAACGATAACAAAATTAGCATCCACAACAACAAATGATAATGCTCTGTTTATTATAAGTGAGAGCGCAGTTATGACGTCTGCCACTTTAAATGTGGGGTGAATTCTGATTGGCTTTTAATGTTTTTATTGTTCATCAGCTGGAAAAATCGTTCTTAAACAATGGGGTCTTTACAAAACAGTTTTAAACTGCAAACTTGCAAAAGTGCAAGTTTTTAAAAATGATACTGTTACCGTCTCCATGTAAGCTACGAAAAAGCTAATTTGTAAAAACAGTATTGTCATGCACATGTGTATTACCTGTTCACTCTATAGATATTTGTATGTGCACAGGTGCATATTGTTTCTTTTACAAAATGACATCGCCATCTACTGGTCTGGCATGCATAATACGGCGTTTTTAGTCATTTTCATGAATCTGTGTAAACGGGGACCGTGTACATACTGACAATGTAGTTGACTGTAGGCGAAATGTTTCAAAAATGCAAAGGAGAATTTTTCCATCTTAGTAGTGTTGTCGTGTAAATGTACCCTGATTTCAACGATATTGTTCCTCTGTGCCATTTTCACCATAACTGTGGTGTGGACTTCCCTACTCTAATAAAATTAGAAATATAATTAAAACCTACCTTCCTTTGTGTGAACAAGCTTATACTAATGAATGCAACATATCCAATGGCCAAAAAAGTGTCTGTTGACCCTGACATTCTCATTAAACCTTCTTAACCATCAGGACGCTCAGTCGTAAACTTACAGCCATGATGAGATCATTTCTGGTGAAGTGAGGAAGCTGAACTCTGTTCAAACTGTGAAGCAAGTTAAATTGATCATTTTTAAAGACAAGCATCTCTGAAGATGATGCGCCAAACCTCTGTCAGAAGGAATAAAAAATGACTGCGCTGGCTCCTTGCTTACATTCCATCCTAAACTCAGCATTACAGTCAAATCAAGGGCATTTTATCCTACGTTTAGCATGCATTGATCTAACAGATAACAGCTCACTGCCTGGTGTGAACAAACTGAAAAAAATCCCCTTTGAAAGACTGGTAAAACCAGACATGGGGGAAACTAAAAGATGTGCACCAACAGATGCACAAAGAACATAGACAAACACACGCTCATACAAATGCACCCAGACAGCACTCTCACACACCATCACCTTCAGAAAAACTATAAAAGGACACTCCCTCATATCTTGCTGAGATTCCCAAGTCATCGTCAATGTTAGACTGTCCATCCTTCCTGAAGAATAGCCCCCATTGTAGCCTGGGCAGGGGCAGGTGCTTAGTGGGAGCCCCCCGGGCCACAGGTTTAGATGTATTGGGAACATATGGAGGGAAGGGTGGAGGTTGCAAAGAGGTTGGGGTGGGTTGCTTCTGTGCAGTTGCAGTGCCACAAAGGATTCATTCATGGCCATAGTGTCGCACATGTGGAGATGCCACAAGCAATGAAACAGACAGCGGGTGGTGAACATATTTTAGAGAAATAGGGATCCACTCTCTATACCTTGACATCAAGAACATAAAAAGTTATTCATCAAATGATGAACATAATGATCTAAACCCCCTAAGGAGCTTTGACATTTGATTAGTCTGGTATAAATAATATAAATAAAAGCAATAATAAAAATACATTTAAAAATAATAAAATACAATATAATGTAATATTAAAAATAAATAAACCAACTTAGGAGTTTTGTCATTTTGATCAATCTGATATTTTTAAAAAAATTAATAGAATACATAAAAGCAATAATAAATAAAAAACAATACAAAATAATAATATTAACGATATAAGTAAATAAATATTTATTATATGATAAATATATAGAAAATATACAATAAAAATAATAATAACAAATAAAAATTAATTAATTAAAATTAATGATTTAATCACTCAATGAATGAATGAATGAAATGATCCAACATTTTAGAGAAAAGATTTTGGGTGTCCTTCATTCATTTTGTCTGTCTCTCTCTGCTTGGTGTATTTTGGCCAATTGACTGAAGCATTGTGATGGATTTGGTTGCATGTGTTTTGGATCATCTGTTGAAGCTCCAGGTATATTGAGGATTTAAATTGGCAGGAAATTCTCAGCTGAATTCCAATACCCAGCCCCCTATGACAAACTTATCATCCCGCTCTTGCACAAGGATTCAACCAGGAAAATCTTCACAAGCCACCCAAGAAGCCAGTGTCCAGAAACTAACAATAGGAGTGAAAAAGCATGTAAAACATAAATCATGTAAAAATGTAGGAGTGTGCACATATGTGCAGCTCTGGTGACAATGATTGATTGTAATGAATGCTTCATATCACAAACTTTCATCATACCCTGATTAGAGATAACATAATTTTAAAGAGAAATGAGGAAAATTAAAGTTTGTATAGCTACAACAAACTTGACAAAGTGCAAATGATGATGCTTTAGAATATTTAGCAGGACAAAAAAGCCCCCACTAAATCATTGTCTCTAATGGTTTCTAACAGGCAATTTAAACCATTTATATGCTAAAATAAGCCATGCCCACAACAACAGGCAACACTTCTCCTAATCTAAACTGGGAATTTAAGGGATAAAGGCAATAATGTGGCCATTACAGCTGTGCACTCCTCCCAAGGTTACATAGAGGTCTTATCCTGATGTTTGTAACACACAATAACATAGCTTCATGACAGCTCTCATCATTACATAGTCCATTCCTGATAGGGCTGAAGAGAGACATAGTTTACTGCCTTTCCCCAGGGACAGGCATGGGCTTCTATAATCACTGACCAGTATAAAGTCTGATACCTATGTACCTACGTGCCACCATCATACCAAAGAGCATGTGAATGCAGGGTTGTGCCCAGAGCTGTTGCCAGGTATTCTGTTTGTGCTGGGTTTAATTTTAGGGATGCAATCACGTCAAGCTTCCCTCTGCTTTTGTGAGAGGCTTCTGGGGCCTCCTCTCAGCTGTTGCGTTTGCTGGCTCCCATTCAGACCTTCGGTTTCCAGTAAACAGCATGACAAACTGAAAAAAAGAGTGCAATCAAGAGGCAGATTGTCAGTGCCTGTCTGACAAATGGACAGACATAAACAGTTGGAAGAGTGGCAGGGCTACATTTGAGATTCAGAAAATCTGCTTCTTGTACAACCTGCAAAACAATAGATGACCAAATAGCTTTGCATTTAGCTATTATTTCTTTGTTGAAGGTGAAGCTTTCTAGACAATAATGGTTAATCTCTCCAAAATGTATGTAAACATACATGATGAAATTAAGCAATGAATTGGCTCAGACAAAAATGTCAAATAGAAGAGTGTTGCAGCACATTTTGTTTCAGTCACTGAAACTTCTTGTTTTTTTTGCTATATGTGTTTCAAACTTTGATATATTATTCCCATATGTATCTGCTATAAACTGAAGTACTTTGGAAAAATTATGTTAAAAATAAAAATTTAAAAATGCTAAAAATGTTAAAAACATTACATTTTGTGTGTGAGTCATACGGCTGTGGCAAATATAGACAAGCAAAATGGAAAATGTTACAACCCTCCCCATCTGCTCATGATATTTGTATTTTAAACATATGGATGAAAGCTAGTAAAAGCTGGATGCTTTATATCACTAAACAAGACAATCTGCTTATTCAGATGATACCAGTCATTTAATCTTCATGATCATCATGACATTAATTTTACTCTTTCCTATCAAAGTTTGTTTTCAACTGTAAATCCTTTATATTTTACATAGTGCCTTATAACTTCGACTATAACCTCTGGAAGGTGATGGTCAAGCAATGATCTCATCAATTAGCATATAATTAGTCATTTTAAAAAACTGATGCTGTTCTCTTCAAGAGAAGGCATGTTTTTGGCAATTACTTGGAGTAACTACTGAGTGATGACACAAGGAAGAAACTATTTTGTACATTTGAAAATGTGAAATCTCGTGCGTGTATTGTGGACGTGTGGACGTAGTGCAGCCTGCATTACCTTTCGCAGGTACCCGCGTTCCCACTGCACGCTTGATGGACGTTCCCAGCGCAAACATTTGTCTTCACATCCCAGTCGCTCCTCCCCGCAGGGGCAGAGCGGCGAATCAAAATGCGCTCAGGACTTGGACTCCTTTCCAACGTGGGCTGTGGAGTTAAACTTGTGGTGGAACGGGGGACGCCAGATCTTATCCACACCACACAGCGGCCAGATACCTGATCGTGCTTGGATGGAGGGGCGAAACCCGATCGCCTGATGTGCTGCCTGAAACCCAGAGGAGTGACTTATCAGGACACGCTCAAAATGTCTTCTTCCTCAAGCGAGGTCTTTAGTGCCGATGAGATCAAGAGGGAGAATCGTGGGAGTGTCAAGCTGTCAGTGCTGGACCCCGCGGAGTTGCCGATGGAGAATGCCGAACTTTTGGACTGCTCACCGGCCTCCCTGGCCTTCTCCCCCGAGCAGGTCGCATGCGTCTGCGAAGCGCTGCTGCAGGGTGGGAACGTGGAGCGCCTGGCCAGGTTCCTCTGGTCACTGCCGCAGAGTGACCTGCTGCGGGGGAACGAGAGCATCCTGAAAGCGCAAGCGATAGTCGCGTTTCACCAGGCCCGCTACCAAGAGTTCTACTGCATTCTGGAGAACCACAGTTTCAGTCCGCCAAACCACTCGTCTCTGCAGGATATGTGGTACAAGGCGCGCTACATCGAAGCGGAGAAGGCGCGGGGCAGACCGCTGGGTGCCGTGGACAAGTATCGCTTACGCAGGAAATATCCGCTGCCTCGGACTATCTGGGACGGAGAGGAGACCGTGTATTGTTTCAAAGAGAGGTCTAGGAACGCGCTGAAGGATATGTACAAGCGGAACCGGTACCCATCTCCAGCCGAGAAACGAAATATGGCCAAAATGACAGGACTTTCTTTGACGCAGGTCAGCAACTGGTTCAAAAACAGGAGGCAGAGAGACAGAAATCCATCCGAGGCGCAGTCAAAAAGGTAAACCGCAGTTATATTTAAATCGTTAATCGAGAGCGGAAAACTTATGATGGAATGCGCGAGAGCGAACGGAGGACACGTTTCACCAATGTTTTGAAATACGAAGCTTTGAGCGCTTCAATGAGGTGCAGTTTTGAAGAACGTGGAGACCGTGACGCGTTTACTCTTAAAAATAAAGGTTCTTCACTGGTTCTTTGGTTCATCAAAGAATCATTTTCTTATTTAAAGCCATTTTGGCTTCTTGAGTTGATTATGGTACTTTAAAACTTAAAAAGTTCATGATACACTATGGATTGTTCAGATGACTCTAGACGATTTTTAAAAAGTACATTTTTAAGTAGAAAAGGCTATTTGAAGAATTGCTTAAAAGTTCTTCTTTCCCACATTTTGAGTTGTTAGTTCAGCTCAAGCCTCTTTTAACGATGTAGACATTTCATAAATTGGCAAATTTAATTAAAAGGGTCACATTAATTGGATAAGCAAAACAAAGACCTGACAAACATTTTAACGGACATGTTGCTGCTTTCAAATACAACCCCAACAGACCCTAGGTTTACTTTAGATACGATCAGCCATTACATTACCATAGCCATTGTCTGTTTGTTTCTGGATTTTAAAGCCATTGTCCCACCCTGATAATCAGTCAGAGAGATCTGCACTCAATCTCCTGACGTGGCCAAAATCCTCTTCACAGCTTGAGGCATCTGAGGCAGATAAGAAGCAGCTCTGTATTAGTAAACTTTTGCTTGCAGATCGTTCAGAGTTTCAAACTGCGGTGGAAATAACTCTTACCATTATGCCCGCAAAATGCTGCTTTTATCATAAATAATAAATCTCGAGACTCGTAAATAAGGGTGGTCAGGCTTTTCCGTATGCGTCAAGGGTAAGCGCTGCTTTGATGTTGCACTGTCAAACCCTGACAAAGATAATTACTCATTGTTTGAACGAAGATGTCCATGAACTCCTTATGGAAGCTCTTTGGACAAGAAAAGACCAACGGCTTGTCATGTCAATAAGATCTTTGTATAGATGCGAGTCACTGTGAACGATGCACCCGCAGCTGTCATAGTCTGTAAAGAGACCCACCAAATGCCTCCAAGAGCTCAGAAATGATTTTTATTTTAGCGGTCTGCTTTTAGAAGCGCACAAGAGGTCAATTTTAATAGTATTTGTGATTGCAATGTGCTTTAAAATTGGACAGCTGGTTTATATAAAGTTTATTTCCTAAAGTGTTTCAACACAAGTGCATATAATGCTACTGATAATGCAGTTAGTGGCATGCCTTAGTACACACTTTCTTCACTGTGAAATTCCAAAGTATTTTTAATTCACTGATTATGAGAGAAACAAATAAACGGAGAAATCAAATGGAAAATGTAATTTTTTTTGACAGATTTAATGTACACTGGTTTACCAGTTTGCCAGATAGATTTTCAAATGATTATGGGCATTTTAATACTATTTACTGTTAGTAAATTTAGTGAAAGTTCTTCAATTAATATGTAGCACACTGCAACAATTCAAAATGAACAAACTAAATTCATAAGACTGCAAATTGTTGATGGCTTCAACAAGCAAGATCTCATGCCAAACACAATTTTTTTTAGCACAAAGCATTAAATAAACCTTTGGTCTGTTTCTTAACATTTTTTTATTTTTTCAGTGAGTCAGATGGCAATCACAGTACAGAAGATGAGTCCAGTAAAGGCCAGGAGGACTTGTCACCACGTCCCCTCTCTAGCGGCTCTTCTAGCTCAGTCGCACACGGAACAGCCCCCCCTACAGTTTACTCGGATGGAGGAACCACAGTCATCCAACAAATTGGAGATGTCAAAATGCCTGCACACCTAGCTGGAGGAATGAGTTTTAACGGTGATCTAGCAAATGTGAATGCTCACTACATCAACGGTGGAGCCTATGTTCAGTCACACAGTAGCAATGCTCTCCTGAATGGACTTGGCGCCACGAGTGGTCATTTCTTGACCTTTGATCCCCAGAGGGTCTCCCATCACAGTCAGGAGAGGCTGTTAGGTGGGTCTTGTGTGTCTTATGCTCCGTTCTCAATGGGGGTTTCTGAAACTGCCTCTGGAAAGCTGGAGGCCATGCAGACTCTGGTTTCCAATGCTGAAGATGGAGTCATTTCTTCAGCGGTCTCCTTCGCTTCGGCCCCCTCCACTCCATCCACTACCTCAGGAGGCCTTCATCTCAGCAGTTACAGTGTGGTCAATCTCCCTGGAAGTGAAACCACCATGGGGCTTCCTCCTTTAATGCTGCTCCCATCCACAACATCGTCCACTCACGGTAGGAGGCCATTTAATAGATACTGTATATTGGGACAGTTCACCCAAAAATCTGTCAGAATTCACTAATTTTCATGTTCTTCCAAACCTGTATGACTTACTTTCTTCTACAGAACACAAAAGAAGATATTTTGTGTATATAATAAATGTCATTGGGGTTCAATGTTGTTTTGGATGCCATTAACTTTTGTTTAATGGGCTTTTGTCAGCATACAGATTTGGAACAACACGAGAGTGAGTAATTAAAAAATGACCAAATTTTTCATTTTTGGGTTATTTCTTTCTGTAAATTGGGTATATACATAATGTTTTCCTGACACTTCCAGTTCAAAATGGCTGATTTGCGCCTCCGCGTCTCAAGCATGTCTCTGAAGATACAATAACAACAATATCTAAAGTAGTCCGAGCACTTCTAGTGAGCTCATGAGAGCCAGAGTAATTATATCATCACTTTGGAGAATACTGTGACCGAACATTTATGTGGTTAAGCTTGCCAAAAGTGACAGTAGAGCTCAGTGCAAAAGAGCAGAGGTTTTGCAAGAAAGCCTTGTGGGTCACGGGCAGTTGGAGTGCATTGTGGGTGAGGTTGTGAGAGGCATGTGGGGGTCCAGGTCAACTGGCTAGAGGATCATACCAAACGCAGTCTCTCAACACGGTCCCCACCTCCCCTCCATGGCCCTAACCACTCACTAATGGTTCTTTCCATGAATATTTTATGGCCACATCAATAACAGCAAGGCTAGCTGCGTTCTGCTCCTCTCTCGCTCATCTGTTTTATCCTTCAATATGCAGTTTACGAGCCACATAAAAACAAACCCACCCTTGGCTGAACTTTTGATTTAGAAGGAAAACAGTTGAGCTCAAACGATCCAGCAAAAAAAAAAGACTATATTAAAATTGTTTAGCCAAAACCATGTTTCCTTGTGCCCATAATTTTCAAGGCATGTCAATAAAACATAAACTTTGATTTCCAGTGCCTCACAAATAAAAAAGAAACAATCGAAATTTCCTTGCAGCACCATTTTGCCTATGAAGTCAAAACTTGCGAGATATGGTTTCAGATTTTTCTTCTGCATAGTCGTCCAGATGACAAAAGAGGACTGAGTAAACCGTATAAGTCAGATGGAAAGAAAATATATTCCTGAACCCCTCTATACAACAACCCTCTCCCACAAGCAATGTCTGCAGGAAGCTAAAGAAAACTTGTAGAAAACTTGGTTCTAGTTTCAGAAAGTGAGCGAGTATGAAGAGGGGGAGGAGGGGTTTGGGCGCTGTGATTATTTATCAGACATTTGTGCAAGCCTAATGGAAGAAAAGTGTCTGGCCGAAAGCCAGAGGCTGTCACTGCAAGAGACATGTGCCAAGAACCACATTCTAGAGTTACAAGGAAATCATAGCAAGTCTAACCGCAAACAGAAAATGAAAAAGGTGTTTCATTTTGCAGTTCACTAGAAAAGTTCTGAAGAAAAGAAGCAAGAGAGGTACAAAGAGATATTGACCGAAAGAATGAAATAAAAGAAACAGAGAGGGACAGAAGCAAACCTCTTGAGATAACAACGAAGGAGTCTCATCTGGATAAACAGATCACACCTTCATGCCCTGTCCTTTCTCTCTCATCCATTCTCAATTGAGTTGTTACAAGCGGCTATTGCCAACTAAAAGAAAAGAACATTGTATTAACCTGGGAAGGGTTGATGTCCCGGCCAAAGTGTTTAGGGTTACCTTAAAGTACAGCACTATATGCGAGCTGCTCTATCATTTTCTTTGGAGATGATTTGAACTTGAAGTTTTCAGTTTTAGGCAATGAATCAAAAAGGAAAGTCTCTGCTTTCTAATGATTTAATTGTAATTTTTCTGCATAATATGAAATATAATACATTAGCTACCCTTTGCGAGAAAATAGCATCTAAAGATTATAAACTTACATTTTTGACAGAATTAGATGTATTCAAACATACATAAAATATGATTTAACTATTATGTTTCTACATAATATGAAATATAATACATTAGCTCCCCTTTCTGAGAAAATAGCCTCTAAAGATTAAAAACTAACATTTTTGACAGAATTAGATGTATACAGACATACATAAAATAATTCATTCATCAATGAGATGTTATGTAAAATATAATGCATTTGTAATATTTAATAATATACCTAAGTAATATTTTGCAATATGCTCTTCTCTTAAATAATTTTTTCTTGCTAACTACTAGCTATGGACACTTAGTGATTTTCCTGAGGTAAACATGTGACATGTTCAAAACTGTTTTATTGACCTCTTCCGGGGTTGAAACACTGATTGAGCTATTACATGAGAGATTATATATTTCAGTAAGTTGTTTTAACATACCTTCTGATGTTCATTCATGTTTATTTAGTACTATAAGGTTTAGTAAAGCGGAAGAGCAGTTCACATGTGCTCTGTGCTGCAGTTTGAGGCGGATACAGCGATCAGTTACGCTACATTAAAGAGCTTCAAAGCTGACATTTACTGTTAAAAATTTTGCGAAGACACAATTTGAAATCTGAGACTTTGTCATAAACAACATAATGTGCATTTGAAACAATATATATCAAAGTTCAAGTTTATTTTCTTTTTTTAAATTGTTTTAATTGCATTTCTCCACAAACAACACACTGTAACTTCTGACTCAAATTGAGAGTGTGACATCGCATATATTCAATAATTTATTAAGCTTACCAGACATGTACATCTACCTTTACTGAACTGGATCTTCTTCTTTATCCCCCATACAGGCTCTGCTCCTTTGGGGAACGTGGTCAGTGACTCCCAAACCCTGCTTTACACCCAGACTGTGAAGCAGGAGCCTTTGGATGTGTCTGGAAGCTACACTTATCCTTCTGAAATGCCCCTGGACCAAGGCAGCAACCTGGGTTACACAGCCTCCCTTTTCCTTTCTTCTTCCTCTACCGGTGGTTCACTTCCCCCTACCGTCACAGCAACGGTCACCTCTGCCCTTTTGGGCACCGAGGTACACCACACTCTGAATCAAGCTGGAAGTGGCATCCAAGAGGACAGTGTAGCCCTGTCTTCAGACTACAGGTCTCAAGATGTTCAGCTGCCCAACAGCCTGCAAGTTGTGTCTAGGGCAGGAGAAGGCCCAGTCAGGGTTGTTTGTGGGGATCTGGACATGGAAGGGAAAGAGCTGGCCAAGCTGCAGACTGTACAGATGGACGATGATGGAAGTGACCTATGATGATATCATTAGCAACGAAGAGCTGCATTTCACTGGTTTTGTCGCGCCGCATTGTGCCCTTACGGACCCTGTAAGCACAAATCATTTTCAAATGAACCCCGATGATGGAAATAAAATGCGAACAGTGCCTTCCTGACCTCAGATATCCCAACTTGCACTAAGAGGGCTGCAGAATGTACCAGGCAATGCACTGACCTTCTGAAGATTATTTACACGCACTGTCTTTACTCTCACCTCATAAAAAAATGCACGAAAAGACCAGTTAAAAAGCACATATGTGCTCTGAATCAAAAAATGCAGCTTTATAGTGATTGTTTTCTATTAACTAGATTTTATTGAAGCACAGATGCGTTTTTTGTTGTTGTTGTTGTTTATGGTCTTTTGTATTTAAATTCTTTGAGTGTGACGATGCAAATTTGATAAAGGTTATTTTGTTATGTTTGGACTTTTATGTTACAGAATTTTTGATTCACACTCTCTTTCTACGCATCTCAATGTGGACTTTTAAGTATATAATCTTGACCATTAGTGCAACTGGTCACATGTGCCTTCCTCATAAACTGTTAATATACCAGGAAGCTAGGCTAGAAAACAAGCCATTTGTTTGCAAGAATTCATCAGGAATAACTGAAGTACGAGTGTTTGTTTTTGTTTATTTGTGTGACAACTGTTTTACAATGATTTGGACGTGTTTTTCATTTCCTTTAGCATTAGACAATGCCCGGCGCTGAATTCTGTGAGCTTTGTAGGGCAAGATAAATATTCATAAGTTGCGGTCACATTTACAGTAGTTCGGCAAATTTTCATGAGCGAATTACAGTAAGAATTTCAATTCGAATTGGGAATTTTGCATGAGGGAGAAAGTGTCCTCGCACCGATTTCGCAACAGGTTCAAGTTAGTCATGCAAATTTGTTTACCAACAGCAAGCTGCTTGGTTTGAAAGTGACTTCTGTGTGAGCTGTGCATAATATACAAATTTGCATCTTTTCAGCCATGAAATTTTGCTAATGTGACCGCACCTTTACACCAAACATGAGCTCTGTACATACTGCAAGAACCACAAGAAACCTTAAAACGTCAGTCCTGCTTGAAAGAAACCTATTTTTCTAAACCCTTCCACCCTATTAAATATTTATATTTGTACATATATAATGAATGATCCAAGTGTCGTCTATGTCACTGACACCAGTGTTTCACATTAGAGTCCTAAGCCTGATAATTCAATAAGTAAAGGGAATGACATCACTTTCAATGAATCATCTCTTGTTGGAAGCACCAGGTAAGTCAGCTATATGTTTTTAACCAATGGCAGGCGTGATGTCTGTCTAAAGGACATCCAAGACTCTATCCATTTAACCAGATCAGGCTACAACTTGGACCCCCTGGATGGCTGGCGGTGATCTCAGACATTACTAATGCATGGACGAATACATATGCAGCATGGTGGAGATCAAGCTTGTGTTCTCACCAGGGGCGTCCTCTGTGATCTCTAGCCAAAGCCTGGCAGCTGAATAAGCCCCGCTCACTCTTAAAGTGTCATATGGTACCTGTCATGACATTACTCAAAGTAAAGGTCATCCAAAAAGCCAGAGTATATGAGGAGAAGTTACATATCTTTATTAGATTTCCTGAACCGTCCTCACATGATCTAGCAGGAATAGACTTTTGACTCGAACTCTATGGCAAAACGCAGGCTCATCATTTGGTAGATTATGAAAGGGTGATGAAAGATATATACTCTCTTCTTAGTATTACTAAACAGGACATTCTCTGTTCTTCCATATCTAGATATTGTAGTGTATAATGCAATAAGACAGCAGGTAATTAAATTAATGAGACAGGTATTTATGCAAACTTTGATTGCTCATAAAAGTGTGAAAGTAGGAGCCAAAGTCAGTTTACTGGCGTGGGAACATTTCCTTCTCTTGACACAGTTGTCTACACCAGTCCGTGTGAGTCAGCGCTAATTGAATGGCGCCCAGGTAGGATTTGCTCCCTCGCACAAAGGAGAAGACAAAAAAGCACATTGGGTAAAGAATCTATTGTTACCTGCCCAAAGGTGACCCTGTCGCCTAGGGCACCAGATTAGCTGATTGCCAGGTATCAGATGGCGCCTCCTGGAATACTGAAGATTAAGAAAGCACTATTGTCTGGGGCTTTGAGCAAAGAACTGGTGGGTGCAAGAAAGAGGGACATGTGTGTTTCATGTCCCCTATTTCCCCTTGGCAGACTATATGTCACTGTGCGTTTCATGGGAAGCGGTGTTATGTTGCATTTTTGTATTATTTAAATACAAAATACGTCACTCCATCTCCTTGTACCGTGAATGGGATGGTTTATTGGGCGACCTTAAAGAGCTTTTCATCCTTTATAACAAAAGGCACAGAAGAGAAGAAAAACACCTTCCTTTTAATTCGATCTCCAATTTCACCAAAAGAATGTAAAGTACAAGGAACGGTCATTCAGTGTGAATAAAGTCAACCAAATATTGCATATGAGAAAAGTACATCAAAATTATACTTTTTTAAAAATGGTTTAGCAGATATGAAGGAAGTAATAATAGATTCACACTCCACAAGACAGCAATTTTCAGAGTGTGTTTTTAAAAACAGTGAAGATGTTCATAAATTCTGGAAAAGACAGCTCATAAAAAAGGAGGAACCCTGCAGAAGTGGGCTTATTAAAGAGCCTGACCCCTGACTTTTTCCGGAGGTTTCAAAGTGTGACATTTAGTGAAGCACAGCAGACTGTGAAGCACATGTAACCGGACCCTCATGCCCACTGCGCCACAGCACTATACTCTGTGCTAATGTGAGGTCAAGGGGCAACTGGGTCTGAGACCCATCACTTCTGTACAACCCCTCTTAAATCAAGAGAACAAAAATCTTTAGGGCTATGTTTAAACTTTAAAGTTTGTTTTATGAAAATACTGAGTGAACATTGTTATTTCTGAGGATGAAAGTTTTTGCGAGACAGGTTTGTGCACATTATCACACTCATTGTAAAAACAGAGATTATATAAATATTTATTATTATTTAAAATATTTATATTGTCATTGCAAAATGTTGATGACAATAAATTATTATTATTATTTATTTTACTTTTGGCAACTTAAAACATCCAAACCAGCAGGGGGCAGTGCTGCATGACTTCAATGTCAATAGTCCATTAAATGTAAGGGATGCTCATAAACTATTTTTAAATGCTGTATTGAGAGCTTTCAGGTCTAGGTCTTCTGTGGCTTTGCAAACTTTATCTCAGGAGCAAAATATAGAAATGAATGCTGATGAGGGTGTAGTGAAAGCAAAGACTTGATACCACCACACATAAAAACACAACTCTCAAAATAAAATACTAGTGAAAAGAAAAAAAAAACTTGTTCTATTACAAGCTCTCATGCAGACAACATGTGGAGCTACTTCTTGAGGCAAATTTCTGAAATAACTGCAGGGAACTGATCATTATAAGTGATGTTTCTGATTAGAATGAGGAAAAGACAATAACAAAGTGACTAAAAAAATTATGTTCACATCATGAATGTCCAGTATGTCATACTGAGACCCAGCCAAAACCCCTTTTTTATTTATTTGTTTGTTTGTTTTTTCATTATAGTGTTTGGGGCTTAAAGGGGTCATATGATGCGAATTCAAGTTTTCCTTTCTCTTTGGAGTGTTACAAGCTGATTGTTCATAGATAAGATCCCTGAAGTTGCAAAGACTAAAGTCTCAAAACCAAAGAGATATTCTTTATCAAAGTTAAGACTCTGCCACGCCCCCCTAAAACGGCTCGTTCTAACACGCCCCCACATTTCTACCTCACTATGTGGAAATATTTGCATAATGCCGCCCACATGTGCACGCAAAGAAAGAAGGCGTGGTTTCAGTAACCGCAGCTAGTGTTGAAGCAGCCATGTCATGGAGACGCTGTGTGTTTCTAGGCGAAAGCAAAAGCACTTTATTTGGCCTTCCGAAAGTAGATGCATTTAGGAATCTTTAAGATTACTTACAACAGAACAGCAATGCATTTTATGGACGACCGTTTCACGAACCTAGGAGAG
Organism: Sinocyclocheilus rhinocerous; assembly: GCF_001515625.1. NCBI lineage: Eukaryota > Metazoa > Chordata > Actinopteri > Cypriniformes > Cyprinidae > Sinocyclocheilus > Sinocyclocheilus rhinocerous. The sequence goes on from NW_015633236.1 coordinate 254,120, forward strand.
GAGGTAATTCTGACGTTGCTATGACAATCTGGCGCTTCTGAATCAGCTACTGTTTTGTTATTAGTTTAAGTATTTGCTATTGACTGTTCAAATGCGGAGCGCGAGAGAGAGAGAGAGAGCGCGAGAGAGAGCGAGAGAGAGAGAGCAATTTTCAGAGTGTGTTTTTAAAAACAGTGAAGATGTTCATAAATTCTGGAAAAGACAGCTCATAAAAAAGGAGGAACCCTGCAGAAGTGGGCTTATTAAAGAGCCTGACCCCTGACTTTTTCCGGAGGTTTCAAAGTGTGACATTTAGTGAAGCACAGCAGACTGTGAAGCACATGTAACCGGACCCTCATGCCCACTGCGCCACAGCACTATACTCTGTGCTAATGTGAGGTCAAGCGGCAACTGGGTCTGAGACCCATCACTTCTGTACAACCCCTCTTAAATCAAGAGAACAAAAATCTTTAGGGTTATGTTTAAACTTTAAAGTTTGTTTTATGAAAATACTGAGTGAACATTGTTATTTCTGAGGATGAAAGTTTTTGCGAGACAGGTTTGTGCACATTATCACACTCATTGTAAAAACAGAGATTATATAAATATTTATTATTATTTAAAATATTTATATTGTCATTGCAAAATGTTGATGACAATAAATTATTATTATTATTTATTTTACTTTTGGCAACTTAAAACATCCAAACCAGCAGGGGGCAGTGCTGCATGACTTCAATGTCAATAGTCCATTAAATGTAAGGGATGCTCATAAACTATTTTTAAATGCTGTATTGAGAGCTTTCAGGTCTAGGTCTTCTGTGGCTTTGCAAACTTTATCTCAGGAGCAAAATATAGAAATGAATGCTGATGAGGGTGTAGTGAAAGCAAAGACTTGATACCACCACACATAAAAACACAACTCTCAAAATAAAATACTAGTGAAAAGAAAAAAAAAACTTGTTCTATTACAAGCTCTCATGCAGACAACATGTGGAGCTACTTCTTGAGGCAAATTTCTGAAATAACTGCAGGGAACTGATCATTATAAGTGATGTTTCTGATTAGAATGAGGAAAAGACAATAACAAAGTGACTAAAAAAATTATGTTCACATCATGAATGTCCAGTATGTCATACTGAGACCCAGCCAAAACCCCTTTTTTATTTATTTGTTTGTTTGTTTTTTCATTATAGTGTTTGGGGCTTAAAGGGGTCATATGATGCGAATTCAAGTTTTCCTTTCTCTTTGGAGTGTTACACCTTTAATAAACATATGACAAAATAACTGTTGTAAAAAAAGAAATGATATATAATGGCACTGCATAAAATGTTGAATAAGACATTTATAATAATATAATATAATGATTATATATGAATGATAATATAATGATTTTATTTATTTATGATTTACCCATTTACATTGGTTATAAAAAGTTGGCGTTCACAACCTTACACAATGTCTTTTTTTTTTTATAATAACATGATTTTAGCAGCAACTAATACAAATAATACCGAAATAAGTTTCATAGAAGTATCTTGTTTCATAGGAACATTTTTTAAATAGTAGGCTATGTAATTAATCTGTAGCGTCTCCCCAGGAGATGAAAACACACACACACATACACACAGTCCTAATGTCCTCTGCTGAGGACACAAGAAAAAAAATCAATGTCTTTCTTGTACAGTGAAATTAAACTCTGCTTAGAAAACAAGAAACAATCTGAAAAAAAAAATACAAAGTAAAAGTAAAAAAGTAAAAAATAATATAGGTATAGATATAATAAAGGTTTTCAAATATTTATAAACCAAGAGGAGGAAGGTGCCATGGCCTAAGCCTCAAATATTTGGTATCTCTGAAAAGCCTGTGATAACTTCTTTAAGTTGTGCAGTCACATTTAAGCATGCACAATCTCAGAGAAATGCACAAAAACTCATGTTTTTAAGAATTACTGGTTCCCAGGAGAATATTGCTAAAGCTATAAATAATGACTTTATACAGAATAGACCTTAAAGCGAACATTATCCATGAAATGTTTGCATCATAAATTGAATGATACACTGATAAAAAAATTATTTTGTGGTGAAGTAAATAATACAGAAAAACAAATGTAATTTCTACATTAAATAATTTAGTTCAGGCAAGAATTTAAAAAAAAAAGAGTAAATTCAATATTAGTACTCACTTTTAGCTTGTAGAATTTAAAGTTTGAAATTATAAGTATATTTTACTTGGAATTGTTTGTTATTTTTACAAAGATTGTTTAAGTAAATATCAAAGTCACAATCCCGTTGTTCCCATCATGCACTTGGGCATGAATAATTAATAAGGTAAAATTTTTTTTGCTGTTTTCGAGATGTATTTACACTGTTTTATGGTTGCTTTTGTTGTTAGGTTTAGTAACTTGCTGATTTGTGACATCTAGAGTTCATTTTCTACTCAAAATGACCCATTCATACTCACACAATGACGGTAACAATCAGTAAATAGTGTTTATCATGTGCCAAGTATTCAGGTCTCTGTGTTCATTTGGTTAATAACTATATTGAGTCAACATATTACCTTAAAAAGAATAAGGAACTGTCTACTTGCTTACATACATGTTTGTAAGTGAACCTCATGCTTTAATGGCATTATTTTACAGTGCTATGTTGTTTGAGTAAAGTTTACAAACCGTGACTGGGTGAAATGTACTTGAGTATTGGAGGGTAAACTTAAAATAATTAAGTAGAAATTACTCATCTAACTCTAACTGGCTGGCCATGTTAAATTTACTTATTTCCTTTGCTAATTTTATACAGTTGTGGTCAGAATTATTGGCACCCTTGGTAAACATGATCAAAGAAGGCAAAAGACTCTCCAAGGACCACAGCTGGAGAACTTCAGAAAATAGTTGAGTCTCAGGGTCAGAAAACCTAAAAAAACAAAAAAACAAACAGCACCTACACCACATGTTGTTTGGGAACTTCAAATGGGACTGGCTTCTATGGTCAGATGTAACTAAAAAATTTTATTCTCCAATGAAAGGTTAGATTTATGTGAAATAATCGCTAATTCTGACCACGACTGTATAACTTAGTTAAGTAGATTTTACTTAATTCCATACTTACATTTTACTTAAAAAAATATGCGTGCAAAAACTTTCAAAACAAAAATTAAGTAAATTTACTTGATGTTTTTTTCAGAGTGAACTGTGAAAGCCCATTAGTTTATATTAGCCATCCATTATCATGATCCATTGGGGGGGGGGACTTGCAATCATGGAGCATTTTTGACATTTCTGCAGTTGACTCAGGGATTGTTACCCTCATTATGTCAGATCAGCAATGTCATAACTTACCATATGACAACATAAAGGAAAATATACAGAGTACAAAGTATAAGTGTCACATTATTACCCAATGTCCCTCTTTTTTAAAACCCAGATTAGCTTAATTCACCCTATGACTTCATTAAATGTACAAGTCCTTTAAGCTGCAACCTTCTTTGATTCTCTTGTTACACCAAGATTTGCGAGTTGCTTTTATTTATTTATTTGCAATCAGTTTTTGTCTACTCTTTGGACTCTGATGTTAATCAATAATGGTGCTTTAATAGAACGTGCATGTTAAAAATCTTTCTCTCAAACTGCTAAAAAATAAGAATAAGGTGTTTACTAACGGAATTATTGCTGGTTTAATATAGCGTTCTGCGTTTGAGCTATTCCTTTAATACGTCTGGAGAGTTATGGACATGACTGAAACATACTTTAAGAGAATGACCTCATTGTTATCCAATGTATAGCCTACCGTGATGTCTTTTTGAGGGAAGCAGTTTATGGTGTGTTTACCATTGGTATGTGAGCAGGAGTTAGCGTCGACCTTGCCAACCCTCGCCTTTAGGCCATAAAAGAGCACATCTTGAAATGATCAGGGCCTGAGAACGGGCACGGCCTTTCGATTTCTTAGGTTTAAGGAGGGGGCGCGCCGCAATGTGGTGGAGACATTACGACAACCCGAGCGCCGTCAATCACAGGCCCGTGTGCTGTTACACTGAAGCTGATACTTGACCCTACTGACGAAGACACCTAAATGTCGTTAAATTCAATAAAGTCTACAGTCACATACGGCAATGGAAAATTGGTTACGAATTGGAAAACCACCGTTACAAACGTAAGAAACTTCATTTAATCCAATAAGAATGTCAGAATAATAAAACCGTAGATATTCGCATGAATGTTAAAAAATAAATGTAGTATACAGACAAGGCTATGTCATTTTGTAAGATAGGCTAAGTGCTCTTATTTAATTGTGTAAAAAGAGACAAATAATTTAAAAACCTTTAAAGTGAACAAATTACACAAATTGGGAATTTTATTTAAAAAAAAAAAAAAAAAAATGAAATGTTGTATTTTAAAACAACTTGTAAGTCCAGAAAATAATTTGTGGTAGTAATAATAATTTATTTTACATTTGAAATGTTTTTGTGCCTTGGGTGATCTTTCGGGACAGATGGACGGGGCAGCTTTCATTAGCCTGCTCCTCTCTGACCCTTCAGAGACAGTGGGCAAAGAGTTGTTTTCACAGGTGTACGGATTGGCTGCTAAAACAGATTAAGTCCTCGTTTTATGTCAATGTCTCGAGGCTTGCAAGATCATTTCAGCGCCAGATAGAGGGAACAGTGGAGGCTCCTTAAGTATAGTCCACATTAACGGCCCCATGCGTAAAGAGCGTCTTAAAATGAACGCCGCGTCTCAAATTAAATTAAAAGAGGTGCTCCATTCTGGGTGAGTGATTGTGAGTTTTGCGTCGCCGTGGTGTCAGGTTGCAGATTTCAACGAAGATAAAGAAACGCGATCTATGCCTTAAAACAGCGTCTGGATGGCAAAGACCTCGACGAAGACAGAACTCATTTACTAATGCACCGGTTTTAGATTTCACTGTACAGAGAGACGAGAGATGAGAAAGAAAGAGCTGGGAAGAATGCATTTTTTTCTGAGCCTATAGAATACAAATCATTTAAGTGCCACAGGCTTTGTTTAATGTTTTTTGTCCTAAATAAAAAGTATAAACTAAACAGAAAAAATAGTACGATACGTTTTCATCTAAATATATTTTCTAGCCTAAAAAAGTTCATTTATTTTTCTCGTTTTTGTTTTACCGATTTTGTGGAACTCAAATAAACAGCAGATGTTATACTTGAAGTAGGTAATTTATCGATATTAACTTTGATTTGGCTCAGGTTTCTTGTAAATAAATGCATCACAGTCTTTGTGTAACCATGCAGCGCCATTTCAGAGATAAAAGCCGGGGGCGCTACTTATCTAGTGACTAGCATTAGGTTATCTTACCAGCTCGAGAGGCTGATTGTTTTTAATGGGACTCCAAATATCTTTGCGCGTATCTAGACCTTGCGCACAGCGTGTGCCCTTGACAATGGCACAAGCCAGGCAGAGTGCAAATAACTGTGTAGCAAATGCATGATTATCTGTTACGCATAAGAATTGTCTATCTAATAATTCATTTTCAATTGAGGAACGACTTTTCTTAGACTATTATTTAATAAATAAAGACAATTCAGTTCATTTGACATTCTTCACTTACACAGCATTGTGCATTCAAATTCTGTTAGGATAAAAAATAAGTGCCAAAAAAGCATGTAATGGCGTTGGGTGCAATAGGAGTGAACGCTGCCTTCAGACAGTTGCAATAATTGATTAGTATCGAGGTGCCCGGCTCCCTCAGGTAGAACTGGAGACGGGGGATCCAGTTTCAGACCACCGAGTCCCCGTGGGAGGAAATGGAAGCAGAGTTTTCTCCTCACTGCTGCTGGGGATAGGGCAGCTGGAGAGCCAATCAACAGTCGCGCAGTGCTCTTTTAGCGCGACGTGAGTCGATAGTGAGCAAACTGTCTTCAACAAACACCCAAAACTTCACGGCGCGCGCAGAGGACATCTCTAAGCCCCAAAATCTTGTCAAGCGACCTAATCGCTCTCATTAAACGAAGGCAAACGGGGTGTCTCCCATTCCGCTTCCTTCACAGCATCTAGAGGAGAGCGGTTTGGTGGCGAAAGTCAGACGTCATGTCAATGTTGCCTTCCTTCGGGTTTACTCAGGAGCAAGTCGCGTGTGTGTGTGAGGTGCTGCAACAAGGGGGGAACCTCGAGCGTCTCGGCCGTTTTCTGTGGTCTCTTCCGGCCTGCGACCATCTCCACAAGAACGAGAGCGTCCTCAAAGCAAAGGCTGTCGTCGCCTTTCACCGTGGAAACTTCAGGGAACTTTATAAGATACTAGAGAGTCACCAGTTCTCTCCGCACAACCACCCGAAGCTGCAGCAGCTGTGGCTTAAGGCCCATTACGTTGAGGCTGAGAAGCTGAGGGGGCGACCGCTGGGAGCGGTGGGGAAATATCGAGTGCGGAGGAAATTTCCTCTGCCACGCACAATATGGGACGGCGAGGAGACCAGCTACTGTTTTAAGGAGAAATCCCGCGGTGTGCTGCGGGAGTGGTACACGCACAACCCCTATCCATCTCCTCGGGAAAAGAGGGAGCTGGCCGAGGCCACAGGGCTGACCACCACACAAGTGAGCAACTGGTTTAAAAACAGACGGCAGAGGGATCGCGCAGCGGAGGCAAAAGAAAGGTAAGCTCAATCACCTGAGAACAAAATAAAAACGCGTTTCATACAGCACGTGTAGCTGCTCATAACACTTACTTTACAGCTGACGGCTGTTGCAGTGCTGATGATGCTATTGTTGACATATTTACTTGGATTCCAAGTGCGCTGCTTTATATTAGAATAAACAAAACAGAGATCAGCGTCGTAGCTTATCACTGGAAAAGCATACAATTGTTAACTTAAGGATCTATTTCTGTCCTGTAGCTTTTACAAATTATATTTATCAGTGTGACCAATAAAATCAGGTTGATTCAGTTGTGTTTTATAATATTTGTTAAGCAATTAATTTGTTACCAGATGGAGCACCTATTTTTTTTTTTTTAAATACTTACATTTTTATTTTAACAGTCAGAGAGAATTCCAGTGAAGCCAGATTAAAGATAAACTACCGATATTTTCAGATCATTCAAATTCAAATTATTCCTTTTATTTCGATGGCCAATTGGCCGTTCAGTAACTATGAAATAAATTTGAATTTGAATGTGTGAGAATTTCTTTTATTAGATTTGGATTCAAGAAAACTGCGACTGTGTATTTTACACAGCATATTTTATCTACAATATGAAGTTAACCCTGCTCTCATTATCTTTGACAGAGAGAACAGCGAGAACAACAACACTGGCGCTAACAAACAGAACCAGCTGTCACCGCTGGACGGCGGGAAGTCCCTGATGTCAAGCTCGGAGGACGAATTCTCGCCCCCGCAGAGTCCTGACCAGAACTCCGTGCTCCTGCTCCAGGGTAACATGAGCCACCCCGGCGCGTCCGCGTACTCCATGACCGGCCTCGGCGCCGCACAGTCGGTACACGGCATGCAAGGACACCCACATCAGCTTCAGGATTCATTACTGGGACCTTTAACTTCAAGCCTAGTGGACCTCGGTTCTTAAGTGATTACGAATGAGCTTTTATTTATTTTTGTTTATTTTGTACCAAATATAGACTGAGATCTGCCACTTTTACTGTATATATATATAAGGGGAAAAGAACAGTATAAATCTACGTAAAACTCCTTAATTTTTCTCTGGTTTTCAGAGAAATACTCAGTGGTACGCTTTACCGTGGTAGACTATATTACGGACTGACGTTTGCCAAGTCGTTAAACTGGTCAGAAGACAAACCAAAAGCAGTTAATAAAACGATTCTTTTCTTCAAACTAATAAGACGTTCGTCTAGCATTTCATCACTGTTTTGCACCAATAAAATCCTAAGATGAATTAGTGGAAAACTCATATTTCTGTTTAAATACAATTTCGGGATGGCAATTTTAAAATCTGTTTGACAAAGCAGGTATGGTGAAAAGATATTTACAGATGAAGCGTCAGGTCTTTGTATTATAACCTGTAAATAATTCAGAATATAATACAGTAGGTTACACCATTACATTTAAATAAGAAAAAAAGTAAAGTTAATTTTAATTAAGGGTAAAAATAACACATTCGAGTATTCACTTCATGTATCAGACGAAAATATCCTCGCTCATCATCTACTCTACAAAAGCACATACATTTGTTACAAAAAAATCCTATTTCCTAAATCCTATCGGCAATCATTGTATAATAGAACTACCTTGTTTTTCCCCGCTCCATTGTTCATCCCAGATCAAACTTAAATCGAATACCAAACAATTAGTTTTTAAATTTCTTAGTTTGCGTAGAAATGACAAAGGACACAGCCCAACATAAATTATTAAATAACTAATAACGAATTATTAAAAGGTACAAAAAACTAAATTAATAGATAAAATAGGCTACTGCATGACGCTATTAATTTAAATTCTTATAATAATAGCCCTTCTTCTTATAGGCTAATTCATCCAGCTCATCACTATATAATGTAGGCTACCCGTGTCACAAACGTCCTCTTAATAATGTGGGTCAACAAAAAGCGGGGAGTTGTTGATTTTCCTTTAGCCTCAGGAGGCGCGTGTTGCTTTTGTGGTCGCAGTGCATCGTTAGGTTTGTAGTGGGGTGTTTACTTTGCGCTCTCCCAATGTTTGTTCTGGTGGTTCTGGGCCAAAGAGAAGACATACCAGCTGCGGGAGGCAAACTCACGTGGCTTCATTCATAAGTTTCTTTTGAGCAAAAACGCAAACATGGTTTTGGGACCATGTTATCTCATGGTCTTCAGACAACAACAACAACAACAACATTAACAATATTAATAGGCTACTAATAAAAATAATAATAAAAATGTCCTCCACTAATTTTAACCCTTAAAGAATAGGCCCTAACTACATTATTTGGCATTGCCCAATGTTGGCTCATTTAAAATGTGGACAGATCAAAGAATTTACGAGGACCGTTAGGCCAGCTAAATGTTGAGTAACCAGGCAGCCTCCCACCCATCTTCCATGCACGCATGTCAGGGTAATTGTTTTTAACAGAGAGTACTGAGGATTTCCGGTCGCTAATCGGAACCAGTTGCTTGCGTTAGGTTCGCATTGTAGAGCACTGGAGGCCCAGAACCGCCCATAGAGGGGCAACTTCAATTCTGCCCCAAGGGTACCAAAACGTGCCATTTTGACGTTGAATGCAACATTTGTTGACAGCCGTGCGGGTACCAATTTTTTTCGTTTCTAATCTACAGTCCCTTTATATTGTTTTAATTATTAGATAGCCTAATCAGATTAGCGAATTACTCAGACTTTGTCAAATTAATGTACTATTTCGTATTTAGGCTATAAATGTGTTTCTAAAATTAATTAGTTAATGGTTTAGAGAAAATGGAATAGTGGTATAGCAGTGGTGGTAAATCCAACTTTGTTATTACTTCGGTTAACATATGGTCAAAACATATTTTACTGATATGTTATTTGAAGACATTTAAACATGGTTTACATGAGAACATATATTTGTGGATATTTAAAAATGTGACAATACATCTACACAACATTATAAGAGATACCTAACAAATACAGCCTAATTCACATTTTCCAAAAATGCTACTTAGGACAGTTCACCCCCAAAAATAAAATTGTCATAATTTACTCATCCTCATGTTGTTCCAAACCTATAACTTTCTTCATTCTGTGAAACAAAAAAGATATTTTAAAACTGTTTTTAATCCTTTTTTATCCATACAATGAAAGCCATTTAATCTAATGTCATTTACAGCCTCAACAGTCTTCATAATATCTTCTTTCGTGTTCTACAGAAGAAAGAAAGTCATGCAGGTTTTTTATGACTTAAGGGAGAGTCAATAATGACAGAATTGTACATTTTTGGGTGAACTATCCCTTTAATAAATGTTAAGTATTGAATACTGAACTCAAACAGAAAAAGAGTAAACCAAATGGTACGCTGTACAGCTTTATTCAATATGCCACAACCATTTAAAGTCGAGCACAAAAAGTAAAATATTAATAATAATAGTAAATGAAAAATATAAAAAGTATGAACTTTAAAACAAGGTTTGCTGTTATTTTGTCACCACCCAAAAAGCGAGCAGGTTGGGAAAGAGTGTTTGGAGCTCTAGTGGGCCTGTGCTGAACGTGAATGAGACAAATAGAGTGTTCCTTATGTGGGAAGAAAAGGGTTCGGCTGTAATGTGAGCAGCCTTTGTGGGGTTTAGGAGGGGGAATGACTGAGTGCCATTTTCTTCACAGATAATAGTTGAGACTTTTGGGAGTTGTTAAGGGGGGTAAAGGGAGAACAGGTGGGCTTCATGGCTCCCTGCCCTTCCCTGTATTACCTTTTGTCACCTGAGCTCAGGTCATCCCTCGCCTCGAGGTTCGGCTCAGTGAGGCATCATGGTATTACAGGATGGGACAAACAAACAACATACACACAAGACAAAACCTTTGGAACCTGTACAGCCTGAAAAGTTTTTGAAATATCAAGTGGAGAAATCTGTGTGACTACAGCACACATATGACAAATTAACATACAGATGGTTGAGAAAAGATAGACATAAACTGTTTAAAGGAACTTTAGAATTTAGAAGATTAAGACGGTTCTGTGTCGGAGGCTAATGTTAGTTTGTGTTAACAGCTTATAATAAATCACTGGAGCGCTAAGGGTCGGTTGGGCATTTGCAATAATATGCGAAAGTAGTGTTCCATATGGTTGTGTCGTCAAAGAATATGGCCTTGGAGAGGTGCTGAGAATCCCTTGTTAACTGTAGTGGACTCTGAAAACTCAACGGAGCATTCATTACAATTCACTGAATCATAAATCAAAGAAGATAGATATAATCTATCAAATATTATTAAATAATATTCTATTTTCAGTTGCACTTTATTTTAAGGTTACAGTGTAATTATGTTTAAAACTGAGTAATAATAGTTAACACTATTTGGATATAGGATTAGGGTTTGGTTTAGGGTTAGTTAATTGTGCATAATTACTACAGTAAGTACTTGTATAACAAGAACACAAAAATAAATTGCTACCCTATTTTTTATTCCATTATTAAAGGAAAAGTGGGAAAAAAAAAAATTGTTCATCACTTATCCACCCTGATGTCCAAACCTGTATGACTTTCTTTCTTCTGTGGAACACAAAAGAAGATATTTTGAAGAATGTTTTGCTGTGTTTGTCCATACAATGAAAGTCAATGGGGTCTAAAACAACACTGCATAAGACAAATAAATGAAAAATACCAATAAATTGAAATTCCTTTTTGTGTGTGTGTGTGTGTGTTCCACAGAAGAAGGCAAGTCATACAGGTTTGGAATGACTTGACAAAATTTTAACTTTTGGGTCACCTATTATGATTTTTACTTGTTTGGCAAAATAACTTGTTTAAAATTAAATGTACAGCTTTAAAAAGATTTTTGTTTCGTTTTGGTTTTGTTCATTCTTCCCAAAACAAACTAAAAAGAATGACTTTGGATGAACGAGCCCAAGGCAGTACGTTGTATCACCTTACAGGAAGTTATGACTAATGGCATCACCTTTTGCTGTGTTTGTCCATACAATGAAAGTCAATGGGGTCTAAAACAACACTGCATAAGACAAATAAATGAAAAATACCAATAAATTGAAATTCCTTTTTGTGTGTGTGTGTGTGTTCCACAGAAGGCGGCAAGTCATACAGGTTTGGAATGACTTGACAAAATTTTAACTTTTGGGTCACCTATTATGATTTTTACTTGTTTGGCAAAATAACTTGTTTAAAATTAAATGTACAGCTTTAAAAAGATTTTTGTTTCGTTTTGGTTTTGTTCATTCTTCCCAAAACAAACTAAAAAGAATGACTTTGGATGAACGAGCCCAAGGCAGTACGTTGTATCACCTTACAGGAAGTTATGACTAATGGCATCACCACAGTGACTGCGCGTTTCTCTGACCGTCGATCGACCAGCATTGTGTTCCATTACAAAAGGACATCAACGTTTACATTAACAATACAATTATAATTATTGTAATTATCTTATGTAGGAAGGTCTGGAAAAAAAATAATCAGAGCTTCAGACTACGGTACCTTCACAGGGAGTCACGTGGTACAATACAGGGAACTAATTTTCAATGTAGGAGGTCAAAAAAAGGCATCGCTTGTGAAAAAACAAATGCCACGTTCCCTTATGTATTGACAAGCACTTGAGCAAACACACATCATAAAAGGCTGACTAAAGCCTGTGCCGCACACCTGCCTGTGCGTCATCTCTCTGTACAGCAGAATTACAGCTGATTTCAGATGAGCTTCCTCTCTGGGGAAGTTTTTGTCTTTTATAGATTTGTCAAAATGACAGCAATATTACTCCAATTTGGCATTACTTCACGCTTTTATCTGTAAAAAGTCGAGGGGCACACGCTTTTCCAGCACCCTCGATGGTCATGGTCTGTTCTGCTGAGCTGGGTAACGGATTACTTCCAAACGGTCACAGAGGCTCAGGTTTCAAAGCCAAGCCACTGATAAACGAGTGGAGGCAGTTGTCACCCAGACAGGGAGTCCTCCATCAGCAGCGTCTGAAGAGTAAGAGGGCAGGGTTTTTTCACAGACTCGCTGCGAGCCTGGCGTCAGCCGCTCCAGGGTTCATAGAGCAGGTATTTAAGGGTGATGACCATGGAGCAGCCGACGAGTAGAATGCACAGCCTCATATAAATGTAGATGTGTGTGTACACAGTCACATTCACACCAACAAACCTCACGCACTCTGTTCCTCATGTTTTCAAGACTATGGGAGGCCTGGCTTACATTGCACAAAAAGGTTGAGTGTACTTCAAAAAAAGAAATATTGCATATGTGCTATATACAGATGGTAATAAACAGGCAGAAAGGGAGGAATAATCTAGAAATGACACACAACCCACTGTTTAAAAGTTTGGGGCCAGCAAATAACACTACAAAAATATCTATTTCAAATAAATGCTATTCTTTTGAACTTTCTATTCATCAAAAAAACTTTTTTTTTTTAAACGTATCATGGTTTCCACAAAAATATTAAGCAGCATGAATGTTTTCAACATTGATCATAATATTAATGTTTCTTGAGCACCAAATCATCATATTAGAATGATTTCTGAAGGATCATGTGACACTGAAGACTGGAGTAATGATGCTGAAAATGCAGCTTTATCATCACAGAAATAAATTACATTTTAAAAAACTGTTATTTTAAACTGTAATAGTATTTCACAGATTTACTGTTTTTAATTTATTTTTGATCAAATAAATGCAGCCTTGGTGCGCATAAGAGACTTTAAAGAGCAAAAACATTTATATTTATATATTTATAATAAATAATTTATTGACATGTTACAGTAAATGTTATTTATAACTCAGTTACATTTATTTATTTTTTAGCAAATCTCAAAATAAGTACATTTATTTATTTGTAGAATTTTAAATGATTGATTTTAGTATTATTTATTTTTTATATATTTAACTAGTATATAGTTATATAAAGTATAGACTTTTAGTGTAAACTTTTTTGTATCTGCCATTTATCTGTTGTCTGCCATAACATGAAAAGAATTTAAGTATTGTGCATTCAGTTGAAATGATAAGAAAAGCAGCGATATAGATACCGATCTAAGAAAGTCGCACAAAAACTGAGATCATCTAAGGTGAGGGAGAATAACTGTTTGTTTACACACATATTCTGAAGCTCTAAACCGAACAAACCCAGCTATCGTTTCACACTGGACATTTCCACACTGGGTTTTTTTAAGAAGACTTGACAAACACAGAAAGGAGATCCTTCCTGTGGAGTGCAGAGGTGAAGACACGCACAATTACAGAGGTGAAGAGGGGCATTGTGGGAGGAGACTCACAGGTGACCTGCGCTGACAGACACCCTGTCATAACATCTTGATCTGCGTCCAGGAGAGAAGGTCAATCATTTTTAATTTGCACTGAATTTAAAGCGATAGTTCACCGAAAACTACTTTTTTTTGGACCCCATTGACTTTCATTGTAGTGACAAAAATAGTTCTTTCAACATTCTTTCAAACATCTTTGTGTGTGTGTGTGTGTGTGTGTGTGTTTGTGTGTGTGTTTGTGTGTGTATGTTTCACAGAAAAAGGCAAACCGATTCTGAACGACATGAAAGTGAGTAATGATGACAAAATGTAAATTTTTAGGTGAACTATCCCATTAAGATATCAGGTGGCTTCTTTCTAGTCTATGCTGGGTTCACACACAATATTAAACACATTAGTTTGGTTTGACCTTGACCTCCTGCTTTATATCTATTGTTAATACATCATGAGCAGCACTATACATTTTGCATGTGTGTGTCCGAGTGAGCGCTGAGCAAAACTGAATTGTAACGGAGGGGGCCTGTACGAGAAAGAGAGAGTCGTTTGTTCATTGATGGCTAAGTGACTAGCCAGGTAACTCGAGCTCCTTCCCCCTTCCTCCCCTCCCCTCGCTCAGTGTAACAGGCACTGATAAAACCCTGGATGTTCCCTCAAACATTTCAGGAAATGAAAGTTTGAAACATGATCCGGCTGCGCCAACATCTCCTGCTCCGAGACAAAAGAGGCTCACAAACCTGGCGGATACTGGTCACCTAACAGATGATGGAGAGAAGAGTGAGATGGAGGAAAAAAAAGAGAAGGATGCCAGAGAGGTGACTCAGGGAGAAGGTGACAAAGTGAAGAAGAAAAAGCTATGCCTTTAGATGTTTTCATGCAGTAAAAGTCAAATACTTTAGCAGTCACACGTTGCAAAACCAAGCGAGTTGTCTTTCTCTTTCTCAGCTGTCCCGTTCCCCACTGCTTGGAATGTTTAGTGCTGTCTGTCACTGCTCATTGCAGAGCTGGTCATGCTTCACCGAAGCTTATCGTGAGAGTTAAATGAGTGACAAAGCATAAACTCATAAAGTGAAACAAACTGGAAACACCTTTGATGTCCTCCGCGTCTGAGACAAGCCTGGACGGCTCTGTGCGAGAAATAAAATCATTTCTAATCCTGCATCGTCTCTGCAATGCATGCTAACAGACATGATGAAGAATTTAAAGGTTCAGCCACTGTCCTGAGTTTATCAGTATGCTGTGCTCAAAAGCAATTATCTTTATGGTTCTTTATTCTACATTTTCTACCTCGGAAGATGGTTAAGGATTATAAAGTTAGTTTATGTATTCATACTTTCAATACTTGAAGTTTGTAACAAATATTTGGCCTGATGGCCCAGTGTCTCCATAAATAAGCTGTGTATAGTAAATAAGCTGCAGAAATAGGGTGTCAGTTAAAACTGTTAAAACACTAAGCCATACATCATATACACTACAGTTAAAAAGTTTGGGTTTGGTAACTTAAGGTTGTTAAATATTTTTGAAAAAAGTTTTTCATGCTCACCAAGGCAGCATTTATTATTCAAAATCACAGTAAAACAGTAATATTGTGAAATATTATTACAATATTATTTTTTACATTACAATAATACTGTTTATTAGTACTTATAAAGCACATATTAATGCATGACCATGCATTCTACATCCTTAATCCGAGTCAATAACTAAACTTAACAACCTTACTAAATATTTATAAGCAGTAATTAAGAGTTTATTGCGGCAAAAGTCATAGTTAATATAGTTAATAGTGAGAATTAGACCTTAAAATAAAGTGTGTAATATATTTTAAAATATAATTAATGACAATGCTCAATTTGCAGCAGCATTACTGCAGTCATTAGTATCACATTATCCTTCAGAAATTATTATAATATGCTGATTTGCTGCTCAAGAAACTTTTATTAGTATTATCAATGATGCTGCTGAATATTTTTGTGGAAACTGTGTTACATTTTTGTCTATTCTTTGATGAATAGAAAGTTCAAAGGGCCAGTGTTTATTTCAAATTTTTTTATATATTTTGTGACATCATAAATGTCTTCACTGTCACTTTTGATTAGTTTAATGCATTCCTGCTGATAAGTAGTAATTATTTCCAAATGCATTATATATTTTGTTTTTACACACACACAAATACACCACCTCCACTTTGTTTCTATGCATTCTTTCCTTGTTAAAGTCACTCAAATTTAGTGGCCTGCCATCAATCACACACCTGTGGCACCTCTATTTCAACGTCAACAACAACCTGTGTCTGTCATATATAACCTGCATACCTCCTATTGTACATTGTATTGACACCAATTTTAATATAAAATGAAAATCAATATCTATTTATCTAGTTGACAATAATACTATATTGCAGGATTACAAATGATAAAATTAACATTTTTGTGCATACATGTTTGAATACATGCCAGCCCAAAAAAGTGAATTTTTAGTTCCTTCTATGTCCTTTAACATCTAGGAACTGAATTAATTATAGCTATTTCACCGCAATGTCAAAAGAATGAGACAAAGCCTTAATGCCCTAGAGAGTGTTCTTCACTCAGATCCCCACGGAAGAGGCCGCTTTAGCCTCATTAGCACCCTGTCTCATCTAAAGGCCCGCCGGGTTCAGTGTGTGGGATGGGGATAATGATGAAGAGGACAGAGATTCAGCGGCTCAGTCTGCATCCGCTGCTCCTCGACCAGAATTACTGGGTTGCATGAGGGTTTAACACACCTTAACCAGGATCTGTTTCACATTGCAAGATAAGCTTCAAATTATGGATACAGGAAGAAATACAAATGAAAAGTAGCCGAGTACCTATCTTTACAGAGACTGTAAAGAAAAGCTAGTATCAGGTCTTTCTACGATGAACCATAATTTGCATCTCCTTTGAATATATTCATAATTTGAAAGCAGGATGATATAGAAGTGTTCTATTCAAAGAATAGATTCCATTGATAGGAATCTTTGAATATATTCAAAGATCAAATATATTAAAGTCAAAACCCACAACAAATGGTCTTAATGCACAGTCCATGAGGGACTTTATGCTTCTCAGTGGCCTTTTCTTTATAACAGGATGCTTTCTGGTCTTGAATGAATCTACAAGCTATCTGGTACACCAGGACTTGTTAGGGTTCACAGACCGTCCTCAGAGAGATACAAGGAGCAGGAATTAACTATGGTGACAGCTGCAGAAACCGGAGACCAGAGTTATTTATAAAACCCCTACTGTAACATTTCAAGTCAGCATCCCTCCGCAGACAAGTGCACTTATTAACTGGTGCCACTCATCATGTGAGAAATCTATACATTTTGCTCAGAGAAAAAAAAAATCCTGAGCATGCATGAAAATTTGTATCATATTGGTATATTTTCAAACAAAGTATTTGGCAAAAAGAGAGAGGGCACAATCAAAAAAATAAAAACAGGCCATTAATCAAGACCATTATTTCAATAATAAAATAATATAGAAAACAAGACAATAAGCATGCTTATTTCCTCATTTCCCATCAGTGCATCTGTTGTAGGATCAATTTTGTTTTCAAGACTGGTCACTGCATCATTCATGTGCTGCCATACTAACAAGGAGCACTAAAGCCACATGCCATCTGGACTGCAGGTTTGAGGTAAGTCTCTATGCAAAAAAGGAAGAGTTTCTGTCACTAAGAGTCATTTTACATAATTTCCTTAAGATGTCAATATGCATGAATATATATAATTATTTACAGGGGATTATCTAGCTCTGTGCATCACTTGTTTCTCATGAGCCATTCAGTGACAACCAGCCACTGTGTTTTTTATTTGTCATTTGTTCATTTTCATTCAGGCATTTGTCATTTTCATATCTGCCTTAACTGTGTGATTAGGTGTCATGGCTAGTCATTACTGTCAGTATGTGAAAAACTGTTCATTATAAAAATGCCCAGTATTTGACAAATACTATGGATATCATACAGACTGGAAAAATGTAACAACTATAGATGCCAAGAGATTGTAAGCTTCCATTCCCCCACCAAGTCCACCCAGGACGCCAAATTCTCAGAAGCCAATAGTTAGCCAAATCATTGGTAGATCGCCATCTTTTGGTCATTACTGAGTATTACAAGAGAGTCAGAGTTTAGAGTTTGTAACATTTGACAAATCTAGATATGATCAAAAAGTGTCGCACAAACCATGTAGTTTATAAAGTATTCTGACTCAGCACTTTATTAATTATGTTAAAGTAAAATAACGTAAGAAAGAACCAGGTTTGTTAGAGAAGAAATTGTGAAAGTGCAGCATTTTGCTATATTTGCCGCTCTCTAGTGTACAGTGTTTGTATAACAGTCCGCATAATATGCCTAACCGCTTACAACTGTGGGAAAAGATAATTAGTGATAAATCATAACAACACAAGAAAGATCTGATAAAACAAATTCCAATTATATACAGAAAATAAGAACATCCATTTTATATTCATGAATAACCTCATAAGTAATTTTAATTTAAAAAATTAATGTAAGAAATAATGTATTTTTCTTTGTACTATTAAGAGCATATAGGCATACTTATTTAGTAACTGTAGCTTTAATGCGTAATTGATGTGTTAAATGTTAAGCAGACTATATGTCTGGATTTACCATTGATTTTTATTTTCCCAGTAAGTAAGTCTGTTTTGTAGATGAATGGTGGAGACAGTAACTTTCTAGTTGCATTGATCCCTCTACTTCACTACAACAAGAACGGTAACAAACAACAATACCTATATTATCGTCTTCTACACCAAGAAACAATAATGTTCTGTGCACGTTCTGCAGTTAAACCGTCAGCCACTTTAAATGCTTGGGATCTTTAAAGCAGGATATTCTGATTGGCTGTCAACGTTTTTTAATCGTTCCTAAGACGGAAAAATCATTTTGAAAGTGATTCCGACGATATCGTTCCACTATGCTTTTAAAGCTGTGGTGTGGACTCTTATCGATGTAGTTATCGTCTTTTGTGTGAACGGGCCTGTAGACAAATGCACATGATTGTAAGAGCACTGTAGAAAAAAAAACATATGAAGATTGCACAGGCTCTGGCCATGGTGCTGAAATTGTGAAATTGTACAAGACAAATGAGCTACAACAATAGGGATAGTATATTTACAGGAAAGCGACAGTCACAAATAGCCTATGGTGAAATTAAAAAGAAAACAATGCGATTCTGCACTGCAGTACAAGGATGAGCGATACAAATATCTGTTATATATTTGGAACTGCAGTCTGTTACTTTTTAGTCCCATCAATAATGTTCTAAAACTACATTTGTAATTCTTTAGATAGCGTCTTTCTTCTTGCATTACTTAGAGCTATACTAAGAGGACAAGGCCATCAGAGCATGAATTGAAATAAACTGCTATTTTAGTTGTAACATAAAACTGAAAATAATATAAAGATTTCCTACCTGAGGCACCTTATCCCACATCTAAATCCATAATATTCATATATGTAATTTCTGTTATCATTTCGAAATTGTTAATAATGTAAAATGTTAAATTAGAAATGTAATATATAACCAAAAAAAGTATTATATATATATATACACACACACAGTATATTATTATTGTTAAATCACACCTGATATATATATATATATATATATATATATATACACACACACAGTATATTATTATTATCAAATCACACCTGTAACAACATGCAATTTTTATAATTTCAAAAAATTTTACCCCACAAATCTAAATTCTGTATAAATAAATCTAACAATTGTTGCGAATATAAAAAGTCGAATATAAGAGGAGCAAATCCATTCACTTAATGTGTTTATTGCGATTTAGTGCCATCTATGGCCAAGAGGAAAATTAAATGTGAGGAGGACGTCTTACACCAGGGGGCGTTATTGTACAATGAATGTGCATTTCAATAAAATTACAATTTAATTAAAATACATAATATAAAGAGTATAAATCGCATACCTCGCTCGCTTCACTTAGTAATGTATGCTGCGACCTCGTCGAAATCCACGCACTCGCGCTTTTACTGCTGGTAAAGCTGACCAATGACAGTTTTGGGCGGCCATCTGCTAATTACAAATGACAACACTAAAACTAATCAGTATCCTAATATTTTACATTTACTTAAAAATCCAGTAATCCATCCAGTTCCGAATACTGGGAAAACATGGATATAACAATGTTTGGTCACTCCAGAACATACACTGTCATTAACAAAACGATGAGACTTTGAAGTGTTTCATTATTTTGATGAAAATCTAATCACTGGTTCGACAGGAGAAATGTTTAAGTTCTTGCTTACGTTTAGCTGGTTTTTCGGTTGGTCCCAAAGGCATCAATGGTCTTGGACTTTATACTGACAGCTATTGGCGTGGATGCATTAAGTTTGTTTACTAACTGCGATGTAACAGTATGTGCGTGCCCTACACACATCTCTTGTTGTGACCACCTGACTGACGCTCTGCTCCTGTGGCTGGTTTGGGTTCATGCCCGACGCGCTTCCTTGAACAGGAGATAATACGCCGTGTAATCAATATGTAACCATGTAATCCGTAAAATGTAATCTATTATTATTCCAAAGCCATTGTACACTAGGTATATTCTAAAATATCGCATATAAAAGTCTGTGCAGGTCACGTAGCCTGAAGTTAGGCCTACTAGCCATAACCTTGGAACCTTGGAATGTATTCTAAATAATGTTAATTTCACAAGAAATTAAATCCTACAACTGTTTTACACTAATACATTAATATTACTTGTATATAACTCGCGTATTTATTTATTTATTTATTTATTTTAACATAAGCCTATTGTTTTGTTGTTTGTGTTTAAGGCTACCCAAATCAGCAAAAACGAATTGATAGCTGCTTTCGAACCCAGACAGTTTCTTTTCGATTGTTTTTTTAGGAATCAGGGCCATGGTGTGGACAGATTAATAAACAACTTTTAACAGCAGAGGGCGCTAAACTCTAACAAAGCCCAACATAATGCATTTCCCTCGACTGTCACCTTGTTCGACAGATAGCCCTACATTCCCTCACAAAGGACCTTGTCCTTAAAAAAATAAAAAATAAAAATAATAATAATAACTAAAAAAAAAGGGGGAAAAGGGGGGGGGGGGGGTCATTGATCATTTTAACAGTGACCAGTGACACTGTACTGTCTAACCTAAGATCTAAGATATTACCCACACCGTCTGTAGCCTGTTTTGTTTATATCAGGGGTTGAAAAACAAACAAACAAACAAACAAATAAACTTGATATTGTAAACTCTGTAATGTAAAACGAGAAGATATGTGTTATTGCAGTGTTGTATTGTTTAATACATGTAATTTGGATAGTGTTCTGTTCCACTCTTCAAAAAAGCAATAAAGAGAATGTTGAAACTAATTAATTCTGTGCGAATTAAAACAAAAAACACCCGCACTGTAAAAACCATCATAACATCGTCTGTGCTTTAAATCAATTACGAGCATGGGCGTCGCTAGGCCATTTTTAGGGGGGCTATAGATATATATAAATATATATATATATTTATATATAAAACTACAATTTTGCGATTAGCTCCATAAACTGTACACGGATTCGTGATCGCCTCAGTCCCCTTTAAATTTCATCTGAAAACGGCGGCAGATTTCCATCGGCTCCTCCCAGTCTTTAAGCGCGTTCTTTTGCAATACTAGGGATGGGCGATACCCCTTATTTTGTTTTCGATACGATACCGATATTTTTCAAGGCAGTATCGTCGATATCGATACCGATTCGATACTTCTGCACTAAACTTTTAAATTATGAAATTTATTAAATTATTAAATTACTAAGAGTAAAAAATAAAGAGAATGTTGAAACTAATTAATTCTGTGCGAATTAAAACAAAAAACACCCGCACTGTAAAAACCATCATAACATCGTCTGTGCTTTAAATCAATTACGAGCATGGGCGTCGCTAGGCCATTTTTAGGGGGGCTATAGATATATATAAATATATATATATATTTATATATAAAACTACAATTTTGCGATTAGCTCCATAAACTGTACACGGATTCGTGATCGCCTCAGTCCCCTTTAAATTTCATCTGAAAACGGCGGCAGATTTCCATCGGCTCCTCCCAGTCTTTAAGCGCGTTCTTTTGCAATACTAGGGATGGGCGGTACCCCATTATTTTTTTTTTGTTAAATAAACAAAACCACTGGTAAATAAAATGCACCTTAGTATCGATACTTCGGATCGATACGCCCATCCCTATGCAATACGCAGAGCGCGGCGGCGCAGATCGATAGATTGTTGTAATATCTGCATCTGTGCAGTTCTTTGTCATAAATCCAGTTTACAAAATATCATTGGGGAGGAGCAATAATCGGTTTCCCATCTACTGAAGTTTTCACTGCGTTCACCCCTCATCACACCACAGCTCTTTCCTCCAGCTAAAATGAAGCACATACGAACGCATAAAACGATCATGTTGCCATTTTCATTTGAAAATGTAACTTTCAATATAATACATATTCCAGTGCATGTGGCAAAGAGGTTTGCATACTTGAGCTAAGGAAAGAGGGTTGTACTAGAAATGCAAACAGTAAAATTTAGAGTTTGTACAGTAAAAGTGTGTGTGTGTATGTGCGCGCGTTTTTGTGACAAATGAGGACATAAATTTGTATAATCAGTGTTGGGGTGCCTCCAGGACCAGGGTTGGGAACCACTGATCTATGCAATAGTGGAATACTGCAATAAGTTTAGTATATGAGCCCTGTTAATCAAACATTTTTATTATATATATATATATTATTAGGCTATTATTATTATTATACCCTCACTGGGGGCTGAGCCCCCCTAAAACGAAAATCCTAGAATCGCCCCTGATTACGAGTATTACAATAAAGAAATTGCTGGACTGTACAATCAGTCCTCCAACATCTCACGAATAATTGTGACTTTTGTTTGAAAGTTTTGAAAGTTTGGATCGCTACATAAAAGTAGCCTACAGAAACAAATACAACCATTTAATCCTGTGAAACAAAATAAAGCACATTTTATGTATTTATTACACCTCCTTGCCCTTTTTTTGTATTTTATGTGAAAGTGTTGTTCCCACTGTGCCATCTATTGGACCATCAGTTTATAAGTGTGTTTTTGCATGGAATTCTTAATATCTTACTCGGGCCAGGACACTATGGTGCTTGCTTTGATGCATTAGCCTACATCACCCCAGCCTCATTAAGACATTTTAGTAGTTACAATTGGTTGTCCATTGTTTGGAGACTTGCAACGATAATTTAAGACGGGATAAGATAGAACCCATAAGGAGAAAGTGGTAGCATTGTTATCAAAGATACTTTTGCTGTTCCAAACATAATTTTAGTAGCCTATAGGCTATCAATTGCATGTGCTCTGGCCTTGAGCACGACAAATTTGTGTCATGTTCACAAAAACCCATGGCAATTGTTAAACACCCAGGAATTCCGAATACTACTCATTTGTAGCCTCAAAGACCTCATTTAGTTTTAGTGAATGCAAGTCCCTAGTTTTAATAGTGATATTTAGATATCTCATTCGAGCCAGCTATACCAAATATTTTGTTAAAAAATAATTAGCCATGTTTATTTAAAAAAAATTGTCCGTGGTGTAGCCTACTTGTATCTGCTAATGATATGAAGAATACCATAATGCTATTTACACACACATTATTTACAGTATATTTTCTATTGTAATAAATATGCACTGAAAAAGTATTCTTGGAGCACGTTGGGGAGAAAGCACCCCCTTAAGCCCAACAGAGCTTTGAAGAGCTCACTATTGTTCCAGTGGGTTTGAGAACCGGTCATTACCGCTGATTAGCGCTGAAGAGTTTGACAACCTTATTGACTGTCAGAAACACTCTTTTCACCTAATCTTTCCGCTTTTGTTCCTTTATACACTCAATAGCGTGCTCTCCTTTCCCCTACCACATCTATGGCTCTTTTTTCCTTCAATAACAATTTGTTACCCAAGCATTATTAACAGACTTTAAACATACAGTTTGTCCTTCCTTCCCGTAGCAATAGTGACATTAAAAGAATTTAAACGTGATACAAAACGAAAAATAAAAGCATCTGGCTAAACAATGACAAAACCACAAGATGAGTTATTCATTATAATAATAATCATAAAGTGGACAAAATAATTGTAGATGTTTCAATTCATAGGGGTTTGAGGTTTTGATTTGACCTTGAAAATGAAAAAAAAAAAAACGTAGCAAAACGCTGTAAACGATCACAATTCCGCAGTATTTCTGAAAGCAATTAAAGCACAAATTAATAAGTAAATTAGTCAATCGATTATAGCATTGGCTTATGCATTTTACAAAGTTTTGGATGCTTTTCCTCTCTATCTTGCTCGTTTTGAAACCAAGGCGCTTCGCCCTCTCGTTGACCTTCTCCTGTCAAAAAGCATTACTGGATGGCAAAGCCAATCACACGGGGCGGTTAACGCGTCTGGACACGCAGTAAGCTATCAGGTTAAACATGCCACTATATCCTACATTTACCGATTACTGGCTGTGCGTGAACCTCACACCATTTATACCAGGAATACAGAGGCAAAAGTTCAAGTGGTTTGTCTGCCTAAATGAAGGGTGAATGCAGACACAATGCATTCAAATATGCTAATGCTATTAAGGCTAACAAAATAGGATGTCCCGGCAGCCTAAAATATGAGATGAAAAACATCCAACACACAACTTAGGCTAAAATAACTAAATAATAATAGTAATAATAATAATAATAATAATAATAGGCTAATCATTGATAGAATTAAACAATTGTAGCTTATCAACAAAATAGGTAGCCTATCGGAAATAAACATGGCTTTGGTTTAATAGGCTATTGGTAATTGACGAGAATAAATCTGTATGATTACTTTGAGCATCAAAGTTTTATTAGCGGTAAGTCCTTAATTCACTATCGGCGCACATACTCTAAAAGACGATCGTTTAACACCGAAATGACCAGACTGAAATGACCAAACAAATAAAGATCAGATTCTATAAGAGCAACAATTTAATGCGTAAACACCTTAGAAACCCTGGGAGGTAAAATGTTTCACCATAAAGTCCTTTTCAAAATTAACAAAAAGTGTGAATATCATTTTCGTAGGGGCACCTATTTGCTTGAGGCAATACAGATAGTATTTTTTTCGCGTTTGCCCCCACTTTGCTCTCACAAAAAGATAAATACATTTTAAAAGATAAAGCATTCCATGAATCCTACGATTCCGGGCTGATGTAACAGCCTCCAAATAAAAAATAAAATAAAATAAAAACACGGCCTCTGATACGTTAAGGCACTAATGTGCTTGTATATCTTGCTGATTGTCTGTCTCGATTTCCTTCGTATGTGTTAATTTTCTCATAGTCTTCCCGTATAGCCCGCGGGCCGGTTCGTGGTGCGATGCTAGATGTCACATTCGCTGTCACTTGAAGTGATGGAGATAGCCGACGCAGCGGCTTTGCTCGACAGGCTCGCTTCAGGGCTCGACGCGTTCCCCAGTCGGTCTACTGCACCATCCTCTCCAGTTAGGGACCGAACCGAGCCATTAGACAACACCTGCTGTTGTAACCTTTAAAAAGAAAAAGGTTGGGGTTTAGATGAAGGGTTTTCTATTAAAACTAGCCTAAATAAAATCGGCGATTAACAACAGTATATTTTTCTGCCTTTTTTATAATAAAAACGTGCAATGAATGCAAGAACACGTAAACTACTTTGGAAATAAATGAAAATAGCCAACTGTAAACGTTATGTATGAAATCTATGAACATATTATGAAATGATGCTCTGCTTATTCCAGGCTCCAGGTTTAGCCTACTAACGGAATGCCCCGGAAGAACACGAAATGGGAGAGCATCTGTAGAGCCAGTGCACGTTTAGCCTACATCTGTTGTCTAGGCTTTGTTTAATAAAATGAATGGCGAAACATTTATTCTTAGTTTATTAGTCTAAACACGTTTTAATGAAAAATAGAATGATTTTAAAATATCAGTTTTAACCGTTTTAAAAGATAGCCCAATTTTAACGGTGTTACTATCAGCTTTTAAATTTAAACTTAAAACACAATTTGACAGAGGTAAATTATTATTAGCCTATTGTTATTGTTACTACTACTTACTACTACTATTACTACTATTTGTGAGAAACGGGCATAACAAAAAGCCTATTGACATCACGGTAGAATTTCTTCAATTCACTGCTTAACTGTCGGAACCAAGCAAGATTATCGGGCTAAAATGAAAAAGGGCATAATTTAATCTATGTAGCAGTTTTTAGTCATGGTTAATTGTTATTTGGAATATCGAAAAGGACTTTTACTCAGTGATGCAGACTAGGCCCAAGCCATAATAAACACACAAAAGCTAACCATTGATTTTTGGTCAAAAGGGAAGTATTTTGTACGTGTGACGACCCCTTTTGCGCTGTTTTTCTGTCTTTTATTTTTCTTTATTTCAGTGAAAATGAAATAAAATAAAAAATGTCTAGCAAATGTCGGCTTTAATCAGAAAAAAAAAACACATTGCTCCGGTTAAGCTACAGTTACAAATAATAACAGGTCACATCTGTAGATGTAGGCTATATTGTTTCCCATTTAAACAGGCTACTGTTGGTTTATTTGTTAACCTCACTTGGGTACTTGGACAATTAACATTGACAATGCTTTAGCCTTTCCTTTATTAAATCTGTAGACATTTATTTAGATTTTATCGATATATCTTATGTTAGTTTGTACCCATTTTAGCTAAAACATGAAATATTTGCTCTCTGCCCCATGACTGAAATCGGGAAAACACACCTGTTTTTAGTGGCCGCGGCTCTGTCCCTTTGTCTTCGATTTTTAAACCAATTCCCCACTTGAGTGGGAGTGAGTCCCGTAGCTTGTGCAAGCTCTCTCTTTTTACTTGGGTTCGGATAAGGATCTTGGAGGTACCATTCTCGAAGTAAATGCCGGGTCCTTTCTTTAAAGCAGTGCGTCTTTTGTTCTCCATCCCAAATTGTTTTAGGCAGAGGGAACTTCTTCCGTACCCGGTATTTGTCCACTGGCCCCAGCGGGCGGCCTCGGAGCTTCTCTGCCTCCTGGTAGTGTGACTCCAGCCAAAGTGCTTGCAGTTTGGAATGGGACTCTTTAGTGAACTTGTGGTTCTCCAGAATGTGGTAAAGCTCACGGAAATTCCCAGTGTGGAAGGCTACGATAGCCCGAGCCCGCAGCACAGACTCATTTCTGTTCAGCACCTCGCAGGCAGCGGGTGCGACGGGCAGCGACCAAAGGAATCGGCCGAGACGCTCGATGTCTCCGCTCTCTTCCAAAGTCTCGCATACCCCCGCTACCTGCTGGGGACTTTTTATCGATATGTTAGTTTATATCCGTTTTACAGCTAAAATATGAAATATGTTCTCAATATAGGCCCCATGATTGAAATGGGGAAAACACACCTGTTTTTAGCGGCCGCGGCTCTGTCCCTTTGTCTTCGATTTTTAAACCAATTCCCCACTTGAGTGGGAGTGAGTCCCGTAGCTTGTGCAAGCTCTCTCTTTTTACTTGGGTTCGGATAAGGATCTTGGAGGTACCATTCTCGAAGTAAATGCCGGGTCCTTTCTTTAAAGCAGTGCGTCTTTTGTTCCCCATCCCAAATTGTTTTAGGCAGAGGGAACTTCTTCCGTACCCGGTATTTGTCCACTGGCCCCAGCGGGCGGCCTCGGAGCTTCTCTGCCTCCTGGTAGTGTGACTCCAGCCAAAGTGCTTGCAGTTTGGAATGGGACTCTTTAGTGAACTTGTGGTTCTCCAGAATGTGGTAAAGCTCACGGAAATTCCCAGTGTGGAAGGCTACGATTGCCCGAGCCCTTAGCACAGACTCATTTCTGTTGAGCACCTCGCAGGCAGCGGGGGCTACGGGCAGCGACCACAAGAATCGGCCGAGACGCTCGATGTCTCCGCTCTCTTCCAAAGTCTCGCATACCCCCGCTACCTGCTGGGGACTGAAATTCAAGATTGGCAACTGAAACATGAAGGCTTCTGTTTTCCCCTCGGAGTCCTCTCTACCTCAAGCACAGCTTCGTGCTTTATGTGGCTTTTATCTGTCTCCCCCAGTCGAATCCAGACAAAAAGGCAAATCCAGAGTCAGCAGATGAACGCATACGATGCAGAGAAATGGAGATGCCGCTCTATCGGTCTGAGGCTGTCTCGGAGGGCACGAGATTATAGCACAAGAATGAACATGTTTTTTGAGAAGGGAAAAGACGTGCTGGTGCTGCCCGCTTCTGTTTTTCTATTGGACTTGGCAGATTGGTTGCGTAGTTTCCACCGACGCCTGTCAATCACTGTCAAGCTTGCCAATCACGCGGAACTGAGCTCGAGTAGATTTCAGCACCTCCCAGACCTCGACAGCGCCTTTTAGAAAGTAAACATCAGCGACCTCTGCTTTTACCGAATCCCCGCCAGTTAATTACGCTCGATTGCGTGATTTACGCACATTTTTAAGTGAAGCTTATCCGACCTAAACTACTTTCTGAGAATTTTAAACCCTAATGGAATGCTTTCCATTTCCATTCACAAAATGTTATATTTAAACTGTCACTCGTCGGCTTTTTTTATAGTCTTAACACAGGAGAAGACGTGATTGGCTTTATGTCGTTCCCAATACGCGAGCGCAGACGTATCCGAAGCGTATTGCGACGCGCAAATGGTTCTGATTGAAATGACAAATGACATTAAATAAGATCATCCGTTTGTTGTGTGGATTTTCAGTGAAGAAGTCAGTCGTCAGCCTCGGAGTCTCGCTTGTGAAGAATAACGCCCGCTGACACAAAAAGGAAACAAATTAAGAAAGATTCGTTCAGTTACGCATTCAACGATATGAGCTCGTAGACATCTGACAGCTCAGCGTAACAGTCATTGGCCTGTCAAATTTAATATCGCGCTGTTTAGAATGAAACGAGTCTTAACTGGACAAACCATTCCGCCTTCCAGCTGCACGTGGACACATGGCCGTACCCAGGCTTTGAAAAGTAGTGAGGTCCGGGGGTGTTAAAGAATTGTGCTATAATAACCCCTACAAATACAACTCATTATATACACTATAAACATTTTAAAGGAGACAGACATGTAGATGTTTGTGAAAGATGTTTTCTCTGTTTTGGAGGAATTATTATTTTTAAATCATACCCTATTTATTGCATCAAAATTTGCTAATACATTACTATATTTAAGGGTGGATAATTTTTTCAGTTTATTGCAACAATACATAACTACAATAACTTTGTCTAGTGCTCTTATGAAAGTTTGTAGCATGATTTGTGAAAATTTAACTATACTGAATGACATAGCATAGACTTATTCGTGGATAGTTTTTGCGAATTTCATTTCATTCTGTAACCTACTTGTTCTACAGATCTGTGTGTAGGCTACTAGTGTTAAATGCTACTGTTTTTGATAGCCTTGATAACGTTTATGACAGATAATATCATGATAATTTTTAGGGCTGGATAAAAAATATCGATACCTCGATATTAATCGATTCTCATTTTTACAGAACGATATCGATTCCTAAATCCCAAGAATCGATTAGTCACGCCTGTTTTCAGTTAATGGACGGAAAATTGAAGGGTACTTCCCATCCAATATATCGCAATAAACATTGTGCTTTGGTACTTTTAATATGAAACAAAGTCTCAGATTTCAAATTCTGTCCATTGTATTGCAGTATTTAAACAATAAATGCCGTTTTGGCGCTGTTTAATGTGGAGTGACAGATCGCTGTAGCGCCTCAGATCACCAGACGCGGCAGTGCTAGGCGCACGTGAACTAATCATCTCCTCCACATTAATACCAGTTTCAGCACAAAATAAACATGACTAAACATCCGAACGTAATACCGTGAAACCGGTATAATTTTGAAAAATACCGTGATATAAATTTTTGGTCATACCGCTCAGCACTATGTAGCAGATATATATCCAAAATAATCAATATTGAATCGAATCGAATCCAGTTGGGAATCGAATCCAATTGCAAGCTTGTGAATGAGAATCGAATAGAATCGTGAAATTTGTGTCAAAACCCAGCCCTAATAATTTTTGCGTTTCCCTTACCGAATGTCGTACGTATCCTGTCAGCAAAAACCTGTCCATGGGCTTTTTTGATTGCTTTCAGTTTAATGTCATATATATGAAGATATAAGAAGACTGCAGCGTACTTTTAGGACAGCAGAAAGGATCACTGGTGTCCACCTGCCCAATCTTCAGGATTTGTACAGCTCCAGAGTGAAGAAACGGGCAGGTAACATCATCTCACCCCGGACACAACCTGTTTGCACTTCTCCCCTCAGGCAGACGCTACAGATCTCTGTGCAGTAGAACATCTAGGCATAAAAACATTTTTTCCCCCCCATGCCATCTCCAGCCTAAACAGCTAACACAGGAACTATTACCTGTGTTCTGTAATTCATGCCAGTAATTCATTCTCCATCTCTAATTATTGTCTTTCTCTCAAATACATATGTATATTTTTTATACAGCTGTATATATAGAGTAAATAATGCACAAATCTGTACATAAATCTTCTGTTCCAGATTCATACACATTATTATTTATTGTTAAGTCTTATTTAAATGTTTCTGTTCTCATGTCAGATATGTATGTATATGTATGTACAGGGGCGTAGCAGCCATTTTAAAAGTGGGGGGACAGCTGTCAGGTGATGTGACCCTCAACGGCCAAAGAAATTATGTATATAATGTACAAAGTACATCCATGTTCACATAATACATTTTATATAGAATACTAATTGGCGTGTTTTAGAGACACGCCATGATAGCTTACAGGAAGCAAGACAGCTTACAGGTACCTATTTTTTTGTGATATCAGACTCAAAAACACTAACTCTAACCCTAATTTAAAAATAACCGCAGGACTTGGGACTTTGAGACCACTGTGGACATCTATACTTTATTTTTATTAAATAAAGATATTTTATGCACAATATTTCAGTTACACTACACTTAAACAATAACTTTTATCCTAATTCTTAACAGTTGGACAAAAAAAAAAGTGTCTTTAAAAACTATTGGAACACACTGCCTTTACCTATACAACAAATTTTATTTAACAATTTGAACATAAAATGAAAATATATATTAATGTTTAATTCCTTAAAACATTGGCAAGTAGTCCCAGTTTAAAAAAAAACACTGCCTTAAAATAATTCTCTTCTTTCAACAGTTCTCACCTGTATAGATTTTGGAGAGGTCGAGCAACTGCCCTCCCCTCTCTCTCTGTCAGTGACAGACAAGTTAAAGTTAAGAACATAGCTGTAATGAATGAAAGTACTAAAATATGATAAAGTATGATGAGATATAAGTATTCGGCGCAAAACAACTTTGCTTTATTGGGAAAGGATAATTCTACGCGACAAAAGAACCCAATAATCAGTTACGCTGTCCATATTTACATTTACTAATTTAGCAGACGCTTTTATCCAAAGCGACTTGCAAGTAGGAGAGCATATAACACACACTGGATCCAGCGCGAGGTCACATGCCTCATTCTTAACGGGTTCTTTTGTCGCATCACTCGCATCCGGTGTAGATGCGGTGTAGATGTAGATGCCCCGTTAGATCAAATAATAACGTAGAAATTCGATCGTGTGATTTGTGTCATCGTGACATAACACATACTTAGCAGTGTTTGAAAAAGGACGTAATCATCTGCTTTTTTCTGGGGTGCATTTTACCCCCAAACCGACCAAAGAGCAAAGTGAAATCGCGAGAGCAACAGGAGATTTGAAGCTCATGACAGACGCGCCCAAGAGATGATTCGCCTTGTGATTGGCTGAATGTTAGTTTACTCAAATATAAATAAACAAATCAGAGAACACGGGCGGAAATATCAAAATATCGGCGGTGGGTAAAAACAAAGTGAGGGGGACAGATTTTGAAATGTGAAAACACAGAAATGTGTTTATGCGGTTTAAGGTTAAAAAAACACATTATTTTCCACATACTGTACATTATTGTTTCTCCTCTATGCCCCGCCTTTCAGAAACGCGTCGATTTTTACAAACCTCATTGGACTGAAAAGCGAGGTGTGCTCTGATTGGCCAGCTATCCA